>NC_079189.1:604082534-604383784 GCF_029499605.1 Hyla sarda
AGTATGTCCTCTTTCGTGTCCCCAGTTATAAACTGGGACCACGTTATCTTGGTCCTTTTAAAATCAAATGCCAAATCAACCCTGTCTCCTACAAACTCCTTCTTCCTCCTTCTCTCCGTATTCCTGATGCCTTTCATGTCTCTCTCGTTAAACCACTCATCCTTAACCGCTTCTCTCCTAAGGTTGTTGCTCCTACTCCTGTCTCTGGGTCCTCTGACATCTTCTCAGTTAAAGAAATTCTGGCATCCAAGACGGTCAGAGGTAAAAAAAAAAAATTCTTGTAGATTGGGAGAATTGCGGCCCGGAGGAGAGGTCATGGGAACCCGAGGACAACATCCTTGACAAGGACCTTATCCACAAATTCTCAGGTTCTAAAAAGAGGGGGAGACCCAAGGGGGGGGGGGGGGGGGCTGTTACGCCGAGCGCTCCGGGTCCCCGCTCCTTCCCGGAGCGCTCACAGCGTTCTCCTGTTCGCAGCACCCCGGTCAGACCCGCTGACCGGGTGCGCTGCGATAATGTTCCTAGCCGGGATGTGATTCGCGATGCGGGACGCGCCCGCTCGCGGTGCGCATCCCGACCCGCTTACCAGACTCGCTCCCCGTCTGTGCTGCCCCTGCATTTCCTTGCCGCATCTTGTTGCCATTGTGCCAGTGAAAGCTTTCCTTGTGTGTTCCTAGCCTGTGTTCCAGACCTCTTGCCGTTGCCCCTGACTACGATCCTTGCTGCCTGCCCTGACCTTCTGCTACGTCCGACCCTGCTCTTGTCTAATCCCTTGTACCGCGCCTATCTCAGCCGTTGCCGGTGGATACGACCTGGTTGCTACCGCCGCTGCAAGACCATCCCGCTTTGTGGCGGGCTCTGGTGAATACCAGTAGCAACTTAGAACCGGTCCACCGACACGGTCCACGTCAATCCCTCTCTGACACAGAGGATCCACCTCCAGCCTGCCGAATCCTGACAACAAGGAGGAATATTATCTCCATACATATTACCATCATACTATTACTGCGTAAATCATATATACTGGTACCAATATTACCAATAATACCATTATACAAGGAGGAATATTATCAATATACATATTACCATCATACTGTTACTGACCATATGCTGTTTACTAAGACCAATATTAGCATACCAGTATACAAAAGGAATATTATCACCATATATACTACCATCATACTGTTATTGACCAAATCCTTTATACTGACCAATATTACCAATAATACCAGTATACATGGAGGAAATATTATCACCATGCATATTACCATCATACTGTTACTGACCAAATCCTGTATACTAAAATCAATAATACGACTACACAAGATACAAAAATATAGCCAAATCTGGGCCATATTACTACCACATAGTGACTGAATAATATTATCATGCTAGTACCATATAAAACTACTATACACAGACCAAAATTCACCCCATATAGTGACCCTATAGAGGTAGACACCAACTCTATGCAGGTTCTGCTGACCGTTTAAGGTTATTACAGTTGCACTACAGGAGGCGTTGTCTTTGATCAGAGTCAATTACTTTTCTCATCTTTCTCAACGAGCCCACATAGCATGTCTGCTGGACGAGCATTTTAGGCTCCTAACATTTTCATCTACTTCGCTACTTCTATATAAACTTTTCATCTATAGTTCCCCAAACATTGATGATACAGTACCCCCATAGTAATTGTTTCTATTCTGTGCCCCACACTGATTATATACCCCTTCTCTGCCTCACACTGATATTATAACCCTTCAGTACCCCCACAGTTATATTAGGCCTCTCATGTGCCCTGCAAACTTCTGTATGCCAATTCTGATATAACGCCACTTTTGCACACCCAAACTATTCTCTACCTCTGTGCCAACCCCCCCCCCCTCTCCCCTCTTTGTGCTAGTCGTAAAAAAAACAAAAAACTCTCGTCCTCATTCCCACCGGAGCGGCTGTGTCCTCCACCAAATATCACCTGGTGCTGGCTGCTCCATAACTCTCTTTGCAGAGAGACAAAGAAGCAGACACAGTTGAAAGTGATGCTCCTCCCACTCCCCGCCCCCAAGGAGCTGAGACATACTATATACCTCAGATCCCCAGAGGAGCCCCCTTCTCTGCCGGGTCCAGTCACATCCCCTGCAACCATGATCAGAACACCCATTAATTGAAGGACTACTGCTCCCCATAGAAGCTTTGATTGTGACTCCGGTCGGCTAATTTTTTGCCCTGTATCCGGTTTTGGGGCCGGACTAAAACCGTGGTATACTACAGTTTCAAGTCCGGTCACAAAACCGGATAAGGGGCGAAAATGAGCCGACCGGAGTCACTATCTGATTCTGCTCATTAAAGTGAATGAGAAGCTGTGACTTTAAAGGGGTACTCCGGTGAAAAACAAAAAAATGTTTTTAAATCAACTGGTGACAGAACGTTAAACAGATTTGTAAATTACTTCTATTTAAAAATCTTAACTTATCAGCTGCTGTATGCTCCAGAGGAATTTCTTTTCTTTTTAAATTTGTTTTCTGTCTGACCGCAGTGCTCTCTGCTGACACCTCTGTCTATGTCAGGAACTGTCCAGAGTAGGAGCAAATCCCCATAGCAAACAGTTCCTGACATGGACAGAGGTGTCAGCAGAGAGCACTGTGGTCACACAAAAAAAAAATTCAAAAAGAAAAAACTTCCTGTGGAGCATACAGCAGCTGATAAGTACCGAAAGGATTAAGAGTTTTAAATAGAAGTAATTTACAAATCTCACAAGAAAGCAATTCAGCACAGCATACTTCTGATCCTCTAGACTATATAGCACAATAGCGGGTATAGCAGTGAGGTGTATGTGGTGCTCAGACTGATGAATAGATAAATCCAAACAATTCATGTAGAAGAAGAATGAAGCAGTCGGCAACTCGCCAATCTTCAGTTCAGCAAAGTTCTTTATTGCACATACTCACAATACGGGTTGCCCAGGGAGAAGACAAAAAGATGGCATAAGCGGGGGGGGGGGGGGGGGGGTGTACCACAGAGAGACGACAACGTTGTTTCGCACTACATAGTGCTTCAACTGGCCAGTTGTCGTCTCTCTGTGTTACCCCCCCCCCCCCCCCCCGCTTTTTGTCTTCTCCCTGGGCAACCCAGATTGTGAGTATGTGCAATAAAGAACTTTGCTGAACCGAGGATTGGTGAGTTGCCAACTGCTTCATTCTTCTTCTACATGAATAATTTACAAATCTGTTTAACATTCTGGCACCAGTTTGTTTAAAAAAAAAAAAAAAAAAAAGTTTTTCACTAGATTAACCCTTTAAGGTCGCATTTTATAAATCTCTTACCACTGAAAAGTGAAAAAGCAAAAGTGTGTACCTAAGTCATTTTAGTCAAAATCACTTTAGCAAAAAGTCGCACACTTTTTGCTCAAGTGTGACGAATCTGCGACAAATTTACACCAATAAAGCATTGTAAAAAGCTTGATAAATGTCCCCCATAGAGCCTAGTTTGGTTACTACTCCCATGCTGGAGGGGTTAGCCTCTTAGTCCACAAACCTATCCCCTTCTGCCCCCTGCAGTCTTCTAGTGACCCAGATGGTTGATTTATCTGTATAGTTTGTGAAGTGTCTTACCGTTCTCTCATTTTAGTGGTTCTTTACATTCCTCCTCCTCCCTATAATGTTGTGGTCTTAGAATATATTTTCTTCTGTATTGTCCACTTACCCTGAGGCCCTGGTGTAACTGTGTGCGGATTTTAATAATTTCCTAGATCTCTCCTTGGATACATTTTAAGGGTTCCAGGGATATGCCTACTTTGCGGCCTATTGGGCAAGAGGTGGGATTTATTGATTGGTGGAGGCATCGCAATCCAATGGGTCATCAGTTTTCTTGGGTCACTTTCCCGTATTGACCTGGCAGTGGGAAATGCCGCTATGTTAGGGTGTGTGGTGAAGGTTGAATATTTCCTAGTGCAGTTCAGGCCGGTGGAAAATTTTGGGGAACCTCTGCCTTGATGGCATCTTAGAGGGGTACTCTGGTGCTCAAACGTTCTGAACATTTTGTTCTGAATGCTCAGAGCCGAAGGCCGTGGTCGTGACGGCCACGCCCCCTCGTGATGTCACAGCCACACCCCCTCCATTCATGTCAAACTTTTTATATGTTGTACATCTTTGCAAAACAATAGTTTTTCTAATATACTGTACTTTCTTTTTTTAAATGTCACATTTTATTAAAGAAAACTGGCTTTGAAAATCCCACCACTAGGGGTCCCCATACCTCCTGGGACACTGATGAGTCCCACAGCAGCATGAGCGTGTCCAAGGGTCATGGACACAAGATGGCTGATTGACAAGGCTGCAGGAGGAACACAGCCTGCAGCAACACTGCTGTAACACAGAGTTTTAGCAATCATGTGCCTCCAGCTGTTGCAAAACTACAACTCCAAGCATGCCTGGACGGTCAAAGGATGTCTGGGCATGCTGGGAGTTGTAGTTTTTGTAAAAGCTGTAGGCACACAGACGAAGGGAACACTGCTGTAAAAATGAGGCAAGAGAAGGACAGTGACAGTGCCCATTTAATGAAGAAAGAAGTGTCCCTTTAGGAAAGGGATAAGGAGGGGCACAAAAATGGCCTAAATAGGGAGGAGACAAACAATAGAAAGTACTTCGGTAACAATCAGGCACCACGAGTCTCAAAATAGAGGCACAAGCCGTAATAGATCAGACACAGCGCTCAGTGATGACCGCCGGATCAATTCAATCTAGTGGGCTTTGAAAATAATTTGTTTAAATCTGGGTGAAAATGAAATCTAAAAAAAATTATTTTTTTAATAAAGAAGGTAAAACTCCTGTTGTGATAGGCCCTTTAGGGTTTAGCATAATAGTAGGAGGTCTATAGAAGTGCAGAACAGCGTGAAACAGCTGTCGCCACCTGTGTACGTACTGTTGTCCTCATTTGTCTGAACCATATGAGCACCTTCTAATAAACTTCGGGAATAATAACGTCTAAAGAAGATGATCCCTGGTGGTCGCCACTTTCTCTACTCACTTCTGGTTTAAAAGTAGTAAGAAATAGCAAAAGAACTATAGAAGTATCGTTGTAATTGCACCAACCTGATGAGTATAGATAACATGTCCATTTTACTGCACAGGGAACAACGTAAAATAACATATGGTAAAATAAAGGTACAAAGTACAAAAAAAGCCCTAATATGGCTCTGGAGATGGAAAAGTAAGAGTTATGGCTCTTAGAAGGAGAGAAAGCAAAACAGTTAATGCAAAAATTAAAAATGTCCTGGGTTGTTACTTAAAAATAAAATCTTTTTTTAATTTTCAGCAGATGACTGTACCAGGAGATCAGAGGAGAATCTTATATCTTCAGATTATAAAGCAGATGATGATATCACACAAGATACATATGAAGAACATTCCATTATCCCAGATACACCCTCAGCCCTTCACAGCCAAGATCTGTCATCTGATCCCTTAGTAAAGGAGAAGCCATTCTCGTGCTCAGAATGTGGGAAATGTTTTACTCTTAAATCCTCTCTGATTGAATACCAGAAAATTCACTCAAGTAAGAAGCTATTTTCATGTTCAGAATGTGAAAAATGTTTTACTCAAAAATCAAATCTTGTTGATCAAAAAACTCTCACAGGAGAGAAGCCATTTTCATGTTCAGAAGATGGGAAATGTTTTACTCAGAAAGCAAATCTTGTTGAACATCAAAAACCTCACACAGGAGAGAAGCCATATTCTTGTTCCGAATGTGGGAAATGTTTTACTCAGAAATCATCTCTTGTTGAACATAAGAGAATTCACACAGGTGAGAAGCCATTCTCATGTTCAGAGTGTGAAAAATGTTTTACTCAGAAATCAAGTCTTGTTGAACATCAAAGAACTCACACGGGGGTAAAGCCATTTTCATGCACAGAATGTAGGAAATGTTTTACTCAGAAATCACATCTTGTTAAACATCTAAGAACTCACACAGGAGAGAAGCCATTTTCATGTCCAGATTGTGAAAAATGTTTTTCTCAGAAATCAACTCTTGTTGAACATCAAAGAACTCACACAGGAGAGAAGCCCTTTTCGTGTATAGAATGTGGAAAATGTTATACTTGGAAATCAGATTATGTTAAACATAAAAAGATTCACACAGGGGAGAAGCTATTTCCATGTTCAGAATGTGGGAAACATTTTAATGATAAATCACATCTTGTTAAACATCAAAGAATTCACACAGGAGAGAAGCCATTTTCATGTTCAGAATGTGGGAAATGTTTTACTCAGAAATCAATACTTATGAGACATATAAGAGTTCACACAGGAGAGAAGACAATTCAGAGCAATAAATGATGCAGATAAGACATCTATATATTAACCATGTACATAGGATATCTGACATTTATACATATATCATATACTGCATCTCCAAACTTGTTCCCAATTGATAATAAAAGTTTTCTTTTAGAACGTAGTCACCGATCCAGCGATGTCATCACTATAGTTTACATGGTAGGAAAAGAGTGTGATATATGGTTGTGATATTCACTGCTCCTCATGGAGAAGACCCAACAGGCATAATCCATGGGGAGCTGCTACTGGAGACCCAAACACCTCAGAGAGAAGGGACTTATTCCAGTGATGAAGAATTCCAGGACATGACCAGATTAGAGACACAAAATCACTTCTATCTTCTGGCTTCTAGGACATTATTCTGATGGAAGAACGTTACACATTATAAAAAGTCCTATAGGTGTTGGGTAACATTTATAGACAATTGTTGGCCCCGGCTGTCATGGCGTACCATAGGCCCCCTGCCTCCATATTACACAGGTCTGATGGGGGAACAGGGTAAGTAAGGGTTAATGTTTGTGGTTCCAACAATAACTGTACAAGGATATATATAAGTAAGGAATAGATAAGATCTTCCAGCGCACACAGTTGCTGATCTGGGGATTGGGTGGACGAGGCTCCTCGGGGGAGGGATCACTTGCTATGTGTTTAGGTGAGCATAGTCTTAATCCCTTAAGGACCAAGCCCATATTCACCTTAGGGCCATTTTTATTTTTGCATTTTAGTTTTTTCCTCCTCCTTCTAAAAATCGTAACTCTTTTATATTTTAATCCACAGACTAGTATGAGGGCTTGTTTTTTGCCCAACCAGTTGTCCTGCGTAATGACATCACTCATTTTACCATAAAATGTATGGCGCAACCAAAAAAAATACTATTTGTGTGGGGAAATTAAAAAGAAAACCGCAATTTTGCAAATTTTGGAAGGTTTCATTTTCACGCTGTACAATTTACTGTAAAAATGGCGTGTGTTCTTTATTCTGTGTGTCAATATGATTAAAATGATACCCATGACTAGATACTTTTCTATTATTTTTGGGCTTAAAAAAAAAATCGCAACCTTTTTAACCAAATTAGTATTTTTCTGTATAAGCATTTTTTGTGCCATGATCTGTGCTATTTGATACTACATTTATGTATAAAACTTTTATAAATTTTATTAATTTAAAAAAAATTAAATGTGACAAAGCAGCTATTTTTTTATTTTAATTTTATTTTTTTTACAGTCATGCCATTCACCGTACAGGATCAATAACATTTTAATAGTTCGAACTTTTTTTTTTTTTTACATTTTTATTGGGGAGGGGATTTTTCAAATTATTTTTTAAACTTTTTCTTTTTTTTTTTTTTTTTTTAAATATATTTTTATTAACATTTCAAGATAATACAGAAAAGAACTTGCGAACATGAGATTGTCACTGTCAGCACAATCATAACCGGCATATGTAACCCCACGAAAAATTTCCCCCTCCCATCCCTACAAAAACAGAGGTAGTCAGCAAAGAAATGGCTAACTATCAGGTAGTCTCAGTGCTCCCAGTGTGCCCTTCAGGGATTCTACATTGTACCATACTGTGTTGTGAAAAGGTCTGACTATGTCAGCTATCCCCTCGGAGTCGAAGTGGGTCACTATAAAGGATTTCCATTTCGAGAAAAATGTCTTGGTGCCTGAGTTAAGATGACGTTCAGCATCCAGTCTATCCACTCCCATGAAAACCTTCATTTGGGTCACCAATAGGCCTAGGTCGGGTGTCTGCGCCTCTAACCATTTTAGAAATAGGCATCTGAGTGATACTAGCAGAACTACATGTATTATGCGTGGAACCCTCTCCTCCCTCATCCTCTCTCCCTCAGGAGGTCTGAATTGATGAAATAATAGAGCCTGAGGAGTGAAAGGAAGGGACACCCGCCAATGATCATATATATAAGTGTTAATCATCCGCCAGTAGTCAGCCGAATGCTGGCAAGTCCATACTCCATGATACAGGTTTGTCAGTGGGGAGGCACATTTGGGGCAGCTAGTGATTCTATCCGGGAAAGTGGGCGAAGGGAGAATGTTGAAACCATATAAGGCTGTGTGCGACAGTTTAAAATAAGTCTCCCGCCACCTCTCATTAATAATATTTTTGCGTAATTTATCCCAGCCCGCTAGTATCGTATTATATATGTCAGGGTCGCCTGTCCATTTCTCCCATGTTTTAAAGATATTTTGAGAGTCCAGCTTAAGAAAGCGATCCCGGAAAGACCAGTAAAGCGTCGAAATTGATGCTCTCCTCGGCTCCTGGCCAATAATGCTATCTAATGGGTGTATGGTGGCCTCCCGTGAGAGATCTCTCAGTCTGGACAAACAAAACGAGTAAATCTGGTTTGCATAAAGGTAGTGAGTGGGTGGGAGATTAAAGGTGCGTAGAATGTCTGTAGGGGACAGCCACTGGTGAGTGTCTACATTCATTATACTGCTCGCTGTTTTCACCCCCTTGGTTTCCCAGATGTGCAACCATGTTGAGGAACTAGCATTTGGAAATTCCGGATGCCCCCCGAAATGGCATTCTTTTGGAAAGGAGGAAAGGAAGGCCGAAGGCCCTACGTATCTCCTTCCATGTGACAATGGTGTCCCTGAGTAAAACAGAGCTCTTAACAGGGCTTGGCAATTTGGCAAAGGCCGTGTGTAATAGTGCAGGGAGGGACCACGGGGCTGCCAGCGCACCCTCCACCAACAGGTTGGAGTAAAATGTAGTATTCTGTAACCAGTCTATAACATGACGGAAGAGACATGCCAAATTATAAGCCCGAAGAACAAGTTATAATGTATTATATTGCGGTCACTATTTCGTAGGTGCCCCCTGACCCGTAAATTAGTTACTCTGTCAGGTCTGATGGTTACTATAGTAAGTCTAGTAGGGCTCCCCCTCTGGTTGGGCCCTGCACCATTTGGGACAGATAATTATCTTTAGCTGTTTATGAGATTCACAGGTCTGTTTCCTTGTTTATGTTGGGGTAGTTAGAGTCCCCCTATAATAACCTCCTCATTGTAATTTGCTGCCTGGCTTATTAGTCTCAATAATAGTTCTTCTGCCTCTTTGGTGCCACGCTAATAGCTATTAACCCTTTAGACGCGGCGTTCAAAGTTGAACGCCCTGTCTAAAGTCAAAGTAAACTAATGACGGTTAGCTCAGGGGGCTGTTCGGGATCGCCACGGCATCCCGAACAGCTGTAGGACACGAGGATGGTCCCCTTACCTGCCTCCTGGTGTCCGATCTTCGAATGACTGCACAGTGCCTGAGATCCAGGAATGAGAAGTCAAGCGGCAGAATCATCGATCAGTGGTTATCCATGAGAAACCATTGATCAATGTAAAAGATCAGTGTGTGCAGTGTTATAGCCCCTATGGGAGCTATAACACTGCAAAAGAAAAATTGGAAAGAAAAAGTTAATAAAGATCAATTAACCCCTTCCCTAATAAGTTTGAATCACCCCCCTTTTCCCATAAAAAAAAAAATCTAAATAAAAATAAACATATATGGTATTGCCACGTGCAGAAATGTCCGAATTTTAAAAATATATTGTTAATTAAACCGCACGGTCAATGGCGTACACGCAAAAAAATTCAAAAGTCCAAAATGGCGTATTTTGGGTCACTTTTTATATCATGAAAAAAATGAATAAAAAGCAATCAAAAAGCTGATCAATACAAAAATGGTATTGCTAAAAGCTTCAGATCACGGCGCAAAAAAAATGAGCCCTCATACCGCCCTGTACGCGGAAAAATAAAAAAGTTATAGGGGGTCAGAAGATCATTTTAAACGTATAAATTTTCCTGCATGTAGTTATGATTTTTTTCCAGAATTACGACAATATCCAACCTATATAAGTAGGGGATCATTTTAACCGTATGGACCTACAAAATAAAGAGAAGGTGTAATTTTTACTGAAAAGTGTACTGTGTATAAACGGAAGCCCCCAAAAGTTACAAAAAATTGCGTTTATTCTTGAATTTTGTTGCACTGATTTTTTTTCCGTTTCGCCATAGATTTTTGGGTAAAATGACTGATGTAATTACAAAGTAGAATTGGTGGTGCAAAATATAAGCCATCATATGGATTTTTAGGTGCAGAATTGAACGAAAAACTGAAAAAAAAAAAAGTCCCCAAGGGGTTAAAAAAAATGTAAGTTTTCTATGTTTTATTTGTGTTTAAAAAAAAACTGCCACTAGGTTTCTCCCTACTTGTCCAGAGCACATTCTCTTCCCCCCCCCCCCCCCCCCCGATCTCTTGCACAGACTTTGGACTCCTGCTGGCCTGGCAGAAGTCCAAACTCAGGAAATGCTGAGGGGGGGGGCGTGCAGCCTTATCCAATCATAGCTCCTCTCACACTGAAACTCTACGTATCTCCTTCCATGTGACAATGGTGTCCCTGAGTAAAACAGAGCTCTTAACAGGGCTTGGCAATTTGGCAAAGGCCGTGTGTAATAGTGCAGGGAGGGACCACGGGGCTGCCAGCGCACCCTCCACCAACAGGTTGGAGTAAAATGTAGTATTCTGTAACCAGTCTATAACATGACGGAAGAGACATGCCAAATTATAAGCCCGAAGAACAAGTTATAATGTATTATATTGCGGTCACTATTTCGTAGGTGCCCCCTGACCCGTAAATTAGTTACTCTGTCAGGTCTGATGGTTACTATAGTAAGTCTAGTAGGGCTCCCCCTCTGGTTGGGCCCTGCACCATTTGGGACAGATAATTATCTTTAGCTGTTTATGAGATTCACAGGTCTGTTTCCTTGTTTATGTTGGGGTAGTTAGAGTCCCCCTATAATAACCTCCTCATTGTAATTTGCTGCCTGGCTTATTAGTCTCAATAATAGTTCTTCTGCCTCTTTGGTGCCACGCTAATAGCTATTAACCCTTTAGACGCGGCGTTCAAAGTTGAACGCCCTGTCTAAAGTCAAAGTAAACTAATGACGGTTAGCTCAGGGGGCTGTTCGGGATCGCCACGGCATCCCGAACAGCTGTAGGACACGAGGATGGTCCCCTTACCTGCCTCCTGGTGTCCGATCTTCGAATGACTGCACAGTGCCTGAGATCCAGGAATGAGAAGTCAAGCGGCAGAATCATCGATCAGTGGTTATCCATGAGAAACCATTGATCAATGTAAAAGATCAGTGTGTGCAGTGTTATAGCCCCTATGGGAGCTATAACACTGCAAAAGAAAAATTGGAAAGAAAAAGTTAATAAAGATCAATTAACCCCTTCCCTAATAAGTTTGAATCACCCCCCTTTTCCCATAAAAAAAAAAATCTAAATAAAAATAAACATATATGGTATTGCCACGTGCAGAAATGTCCGAATTTTAAAAATATATTGTTAATTAAACCGCACGGTCAATGGCGTACACGCAAAAAAATTCAAAAGTCCAAAATGGCGTATTTTGGGTCACTTTTTATATCATGAAAAAAATGAATAAAAAGCAATCAAAAAGCTGATCAATACAAAAATGGTATTGCTAAAAGCTTCAGATCACGGCGCAAAAAAAATGAGCCCTCATACCGCCCTGTACGCGGAAAAATAAAAAAGTTATAGGGGGTCAGAAGATCATTTTAAACGTATAAATTTTCCTGCATGTAGTTATGATTTTTTTCCAGAATTACGACAATATCCAACCTATATAAGTAGGGGATCATTTTAACCGTATGGACCTACAAAATAAAGAGAAGGTGTAATTTTTACTGAAAAGTGTACTGTGTATAAACGGAAGCCCCCAAAAGTTACAAAAAATTGCGTTTATTCTTGAATTTTGTTGCACTGATTTTTTTTCCGTTTCGCCATAGATTTTTGGGTAAAATGACTGATGTAATTACAAAGTAGAATTGGTGGTGCAAAATATAAGCCATCATATGGATTTTTAGGTGCAGAATTGAACGAAAAACTGAAAAAAAAAAAAGTCCCCAAGGGGTTAAAAAAAATGTAAGTTTTCTATGTTTTATTTGTGTTTAAAAAAAAACTGCCACTAGGTTTCTCCCTACTTGTCCAGAGCACATTCTCTTCCCCCCCCCCCCCCCCCCCCGATCTCTTGCACAGACTTTGGACTCCTGCTGGCCTGGCAGAAGTCCAAACTCAGGAAATGCTGAGGGGGGGGGCGTGCAGCCTTATCCAATCATAGCTCCTCTCACACTGAAACTCTTATAAAATATAAAAACCTTACAAAACACTAAAACAAGTACAAAATGTACAAAACCAAAACATAAATGCAAACTTTCTGTATGAAAATAAGAACTTAACCCCTTAAGGACATAGCATTTTTCTGTTTTTGCACTTTCGTTTTTCCCTCCTTACATTTTAAAAATCATAACCCTTTAAATTTTGCACCTAAAAATCCATATCATGGCTTATTTTTTGCGCCACCAATTCTTCTTTGTAATGACAGTCATTTTACACAAAATTCTACGGCAAAATGGGGAAAAAATCATTGTGCGACAAAATTGAACAAACACCATTTTGTAACTTTTGGGGGCTTCCGTTTCTACGCAATACATTTTTTGGTAAAAATGACACCTCTTTATTCTGTATATCCATACGGTTAAAATAATACCCTACTTATATAGGTTGGATATTGTCGTACTTCTGGAAAAAAATCATATCTACATGCAGGAAAATGTATACGTTTAAAATTGTCATCTTCTGACCCCTATAACTTTTTTAAGTTTCCACTTTTGTGGCGGAATGAGGACTCATTTTTTCTGCCGTAATGAAATTTTTATCGGTACACTGATCAATGCCGTTGCATTGCAATGCATTGATCAGTGTTATCAGCGGTTGATTGCTCCAGCCTAGGAGGAGGAGGAGGCAGGTAAGGCACCCTCCTGCTGCATTCTTGCTAATCGGGATATCGCGATTTTACCGATCAGCCTGACTGAGCTGCCGGAAAGCATTCGTGCTGCATAGAGATGTACATGCTGGGAGTTGTAGTTTTGCAAAAGCTGGAGGCACACTGGTTGGAAAATACTGAGTTAGGTAACTGAAGGTTTTCCAACCAGTGTGCCTCCAGCTGTTGCAAAAGTACAACTCCCAGCATGCACGGTCTGTCAGTACATGCTGGGAGTTGTAGTTTTGAAACAGCTGGAGGTTTGTCCCCCCCATGTGAATGTACAGGGTACATTCACACAGGCAGGTTTACAGTTAATTTTCTGCTACAAGTTTGGGCTGCGGCAAATTTGTCCGCAGCAGCACAAACTCCTAGCGGTAAACTCACTGTAAACGCCCGCCAGTGTGAACATACCCTAAAAACACTACACTACACTAACACATAATAAAGGGTAAAACACAGCTGGAGGCACCCTGTTTGGAAATCACTGGCGTAGAATACCCCTATGTCCACCCCTATGCAATCCATATGAAGTCCTCAAATGCACATGGCGCTCTCTCACTTCAGAGCCCTGTCGTATTTCAAGGAAACAGTTTAGGGCCACATATGGGGTATTTCTGTACTGGGAAGAAATTGCACTACAAATTTGGGGGGCTTTTTTTTCCTTTTACCCCTTATGAAAAGGAAAAGTTGGGGTCTACACCAGCTTGTTAGTGTAAATTTTTTTTTTTTTTTTTTTTAAACATGCTGGTGTTGCCCCATACTTTTTATTTTCACAAGCGGTAAAAGCAAAAAAAGACCCCCAAAATTTGTAACGCAATTTCTCCTGAGTACGGAAATACCCCATATGTGGGCGTAAAATGCTCTGCGGACGCACAACAAGGCTCAGGAGTGAGAGCGCACTATGTACATTTGAGGCCTAAATTGGTGATTTGCACAGGGGTGGCTGATTTTACAGCGGTTCTGCCATAAACACAAAAAAATAAATACCCACATGTGACCCCATTTTGGAAACTACACCCCTCACGGAACGTAACAAGGGGTATAGTGCGCCTTAATACCCCACAGGTGTTTGGGAAAATGAGAAAAAAATATTTTTCGATAAAATGCTGGTGTTACCCTAAATTTTTCATTTTCACAAGGGAAAATAGGAAAAAAGTCCCCCAAAATTTGTAACCCCATTTCTTCTGAGTAAGAACATACCCCATATGTGGATGTAAAGTGCTCTGCGGGTGCACTACAATGCTCAGAAGAGAAGGAGCGACATTGGGATTTTGAAGAGAAAATTTGTCCGGAATTGAAGGCCACGTGTGTTTACAAAGCCCCCATAGTGCCAGAACAATGGACCCCCCCACATGTGACCCCATTTTGGAAAATACACCCCTCACGTAATGTAATAAGGGGTACAGTGAGCATTTAAGCCCCACAGGTGTCTGACAGATTTTTGGAACAGTGATCCGTGAAAATTAAAAATTAAATTTTTCATTTGCACAGCCCACTGTTCCAAAGATCTGTCAAACGCCAGTGGGGTATAAATGTTCACTGCACCCCTTATTAAATTCTGTGAGGGGTGTAGTTTCCAAAATGGGGTCACATGTGGGGGGGGGTGTCGACTGTTCTGCCACCACGGGGGGCTTTGTAAACGCACATGGCCCCCGACTTCCATTCCAAACAAATTCTCTTTCAAAAAGCTCAATGGCGCTCCTTCTCTTCTGAGCATTGTAGTGCGCCAGCAGAGCCCTTGACGTCCACACAAGGGGTATTTCCATACTCAGAAGAAATGGGGTTACAAATTTTGGTGTCATTTTCTCCTATTACCCCTTGTAAAAATGTAAAATTTGGGGAAAACAGCATTTTTGTGAAAAAATAATTTTTTTTAATTTACACATACAACTTTCACAAAAAGTCGTGAAATACCTGTGAGGTGTTAGGGCTCACCGTACCCCTTGTTACGTTCCTTGAGGGGTGTAGTTTCCAAAATAGTATGCCATGTGTTTTTTTTTGCTGTTCTGGCACCATAGGTGCTTCCTAAATGCGACATGCCCCCCAAACACCATTTCAGCAAAATTTGCTTTCCAAAAGTTAAATGTGACTCCTTCTCTTCTGAGCATTGTAGTTCGCTCGCAGAGCATTTCACGTCCTAACATGGGGTATTTATATACTCAGAAGAGATGGGGTTACAAATTTTGGGGAGCATTTCCTCCCATTACCATTGTAAAAATGATAAATTTGGGGAAAAAACTGCACTTTAGTGAAAATTCTTTTTTTTTTTAATTTACACATCCGAATTTAACGAAAAGTCGTCAAACACCTGTGGGGTGTTAAGGCTCACTGGACCCCTTGTTACGTGCCTTGAGGGGTGTAGTTTCCAAAATGGTATGCCATGTGGGGGTTTTCTGCTGTTCTGGCACCATAGGGGCTTCCTAAATGTGACATGCCCCCCAAAAACCATTTCAGCAAAATTCCCTCTCCAAAATCCCATTGTCGCTCCTTCCCTTCTGAGCCCTCTAGTGCACCCGCCGAACACTTGACATACACATATGAGGTATTTCCTTACTCGAGAGAAATTGGGTTACAAATTTTGGGGGGGATTTGTCATCTATTACCCCTTGTAAAAATAAAAAAACTGGGTCTACAAGTACATGCAAGAGTAAAAAATGAAGATTTTGAATTTTCTCCTTCATTTTGCTGCTATTCCTGTGAAACACCTAAAGGGTTAACAAACTTTCTGAATGTCATTTTGAATACTTTGAGGGGTGCAGTTTTTTATAATGGGATCATTTATGGGGTATTTTTGATAAGAAAGCCCTTCAAATCCACTTCAAACCTGAAGTGGTCCCTGAAAAATTCAGATTTGGAAAATTTTATGAAAAATTGGAAAACTGCTGCTATACTTTGAAGCCCTCTGGTGTCTTCCAAAAGTAAAAACATGTCAACTTTATGATGCAAACATAAAGTAGACATATTGTATATGTGAATCAATATAACATTTATTTGGAATATCCATTTTCCTTATAAGCAGAGAGCTTGAAGTAAAAAAAATGCAAAATTTTCAATTTTTTCATCAAATTTTGGAATTTTTCACCAAGAAATTATGCAAGTATCGACAAAATGTTACCACTAACATAAACTAGTATATGTCACGAAGAAACAATCTCGGAATCAGAATGAAAGGTAAAAGCATTCCAGAGTTATTAATGCTTAAAGTGACAGTGGTCAGATGTGCAAAAAATGGCCGGGTCCTTAAGGTATATTTGGGCTGGGTCCTTAAGGGGTTAAAAAGAAAAATATGGCTAGCTGCCATAACTAAAAATAATACCAACTTGGAAAAGGATTTTTTTCTCCCTAACCTTACAATAAGCCAACACACTCAGAGACACACACAGTGAAAAAAATAAACTACATAATGGGCGTGGTTTTCAGGAAAAGAGGCGTGTTCCCTACATTTTATCCAAAATCATTTGTCTTTTCTGAAAACCACTCTGAAAGTCATGTGGTTTTCTGGAATGAAAACCCTACACTTTAAAGCATGTATAAAGTTTCCGAAAGCGAAGTAAATTTGCAAATACCATTTGGAAAAAAAAGGTCGGAACAGCAAAAAACTCAACAAAACCTACACTCCACTCTTAGTAAATCAGGGTATATATATTTTTCAACCCCATAACGACACAGAACGTAAATATACGTCCTGGTGAGGGGGTCTTGCAGCCCCATCCCCCCATATGAATGTACAGTTTTTTCCGCTGCAGCTCAAGCTCCCAGTGGGAAACTCTGTGAAACCCCCGCCCGCGTGAATGTACCCTAAAAACACTACACTACCTTACACAGTTACAGTTTGAAAACTACACCCCTCATGTAATGTAATAAGGGGTGCAGTGAGCATTTACACCCTCAGGTGTCTGTGATTTTTGGAACAGTGGTCCGTGAAAATGAAAAATGTAATTTTTCATTTGCACAGCCTACCGTTCCAAAGATCTGTCAAACGCCAGTGGGGTGTAAATGTTCACTGCACCCCTTATTAAATTTTGTGAGGGGTGTAGTTTTCAAAATGGGGTCACCAACTTCCATTCTAAAAAATTATCTCTCCAATGGCACTCCTCCTCTTTTGAGCATTGTAGTGCGCCCGCAGAGCACTTTACATCCACACATGGGGTATTTCCATACTCAGAAAAATTGGGTTACAAGTGTTGGGGGCATTTTCTTCTATTACCCCTTGTAAAAAAAAAAAAATTTTGGGAAAAACCAGCATTTTAGTGAAAAAAAAAATTATTTACATATCCAACTTTAATGAAAAGTTGTCAACCACCTGTGGGGAGTTAAGGCTCCCAGTACCCTTTGTTATGTTCTTTGAGGGGTGTAGTTTCCCAAATAGTGTGCCATGTGATCTTAGCCCGATCACCGCACAGCCAGTGGAAGCAGCCAAGACGTACCCATATGCCCTGGTGCGTTAAGTCCCAGACGATGTCCCCGAAGGGAGTAGTGGTCTGTTTATTATCGTCTAGGGGTTAAAATATAATCTTAATAAAACCGCACAGTGAATGGCGTAGAAAAAAAAAAAATATTAGAATTGCTGATTTTTGATTCCTTCATTAACGAGAAAAAAAATTTACCCCTAAGGACCAGGCCAATTTCCACTGTAGGACCAGAGCGTTTTTTGCACATCTGACCACTGTCACTTTAAGCATTAATAACTCTGAGATGCTTTCACCTTTCATTCTGATTCCGAGAAAGTTTTTTTGTGACATATTCTACTTTATGTTAGTGGTAAATTTTCGTCAATACTTGCATAATTTCATGGTTAAAAATTCCAAAATTTTATGAAAAAATTGAGAATTTAGCATTTTTCTAACTTTGAAGCTCTCTGCTTGTAAGGGAAATGAATATTCCAAATAAATTATACATTGATTCACATATACAATATGTCTACTTTATATTTGCATCATAAAGTTGATATGTTTTTACTTTTGGAAGACATCAGAGGGCTTCAAAATTCAGCAGCAATTTTCCAATTTTTCACAAAATTTTCAAAAGCGGAATTTTTCAGGGACAAGTTCAGTTTTGAAGTGGATTTGAAGGGTCTTCATATTAGAAATACCCCATAAATGACCCCATTATAAAAACTGCACCCCTCAAAGTATTCAAAATATGACATTCAGTAAGTGTGTTAACCCTTTAGGTGTTTCACAGGAATAGCAGCAAAGTGAAGGAGAGAATTCTAAATCTTAATTTTTTACACTCGCATGTTCTTGTAGACCCAGTTTTTGAATTTTTACAAGGGGTAAAAGGAGAGAAATCTTCCTAAAATTTGTAACCCAATTTCTCTCGAGTAAGGAAATACCTCATATGTGTATCTCAAGTGTTCGGCGGGCGCAGTAGAGGGCTCAGAAGAGAAGGAGCGACAGTGGGATTTTGGAGAGTACGTTTTCTGAAATGTCCCATTTAGGAAGCCCCTATGGTGTCAGGACAGCAAAAAAAAAAAAAAAAAAAACACATACTATTTTGGAAACTACACCCCTCAAGGAACGTAACAAGGCATACAGTGAGCCTTAACAACCCACAGGAGTTTGATAAATATTCATGAAGTGAGATGTGAAAAATTTGATTTTTTTACCCTAAAATGCCGGGCTTACCCCAAATTTTTCATTTTCGAAAGTGGTAAAAGGAGAAAATGTCACCATAAGTTTGTAAATACATTTCTTTGGAGTAAGGACATACCTCATGTCTGGGTGTAAACAGCGTCTCAGAGGTGCAGGAGTGCAGTCAGGGTCCTTGAGCTTTGACTTTCTCCTATGGAGGAGGAACAGTGAGACCCCCCCCCCCCCTCAAGGGGCATTACATGGGGTAAATAACTGGGGTACACTAAATAACTAAAATGGGGTACAGTGAGACATAAAATTATAAAACAGATTATGTTCTCAGAATGATGACCCTGAGCATAGCCAAAACTAAAAAAATATGCCCGCCCCAAACCCTATGCTCTGAATCATCATTCTGGGAATGTGACGTGTTTGACCGTCCCTAACTTGTTGCCTCAAATGCGCACCCCGCTCAGGTGGAGAGAGAGCGCTGCGCATTTGAGGCAACATAAAAAGTCCCCGATGATAGTGACTCAGTGACCTATGACCCAGAGAAAAAAAATACACCCAGAGGTCTTATCATTTTTTTTTTTTTTTTATAAAATAATTTTTTGGGCAATTTAGTGGTTTATGGTGTTAACATTTGGAATGTACTCTGGACTTGGTACATTGGGGTCAAATTATGGAAAATTAAAATGAAGAGGGAAAATTTAGTACTGCATGGAAGTGTGATACTCCCTGAAGCAGTCCTTAATGCAGAGGCCCGGATGATCGGGCAAGTGTCACACTGAGTGGTGGTGTCCTTCCGAATCCCCCTCCTGTTACACACTCTGCATTTTTTCGATCCTGGCGCCTATATTTCCAGTTCCTTGGGAAGTCCGGCCTGCTCTTTCCCGGTCACCAAAGATCAGGACCTTTAGGACTTCTTCTTGGAACTGGAGGAATGTCCCTGTGTTGCCAGCGTACTGGGACAGTACAAAAGAGTTGTACATGGCAACCTGTACCAAGTAGACCGCAACTTTCTTGTACCATACACGTGTTTTCCGCATGGCGTTATATGGCTTGAGGACTTGATCAGAAAGATCAACTCCCCTAAATACCGATTGTAGTCCAGAATACAATCGGGCTTGAGGACCGGTCCCACGGTACCTCGCACAGGGACAGGTGAGTTGCCGTTACCATGAATAGTGGTCAGCATAAGGACATCCCTCTTATCCTTATACCGGACCAACAACAGGTTTTCATGGGTAAGGGCACAGGACTCACCCTTGGGCATAGGTGTCGGAATCAAATTTAGAGGGAGGCCTCTCTGGTTTTTCCGCACGGTCCCACAAGTGGACGTCGATCTGGCGGCAAGGGATGTGAAGAGAGGGATGCTGGTATAAAAGTTGTCCACGTACACATGTTAACCCTTATCCAGCAATAGGTGCACAGGCTCCCAAACGATTTTCCCGTTTGGACCCCCGTGATCTTGCACGCACCACCCCGTTTGTAATCAGTCCTCGGAGAGTGTTCGCTGCGGGTTTGATTACCGGCGACCACAGGGCCGACGGCGTGTGACATCACGTCTCCGCCCCCATGTGACATCATGCTCCGCCCCTCAATGCAAGCCTACGGGAGGGGGCATAACAGCTATCACGCCTGCTCCCGTAGGCTTGCATTGAGGGGCGGAGCGTGACATCCCACGGGGGCGGAGGTGTGACGCCACACGCCATCGGCCCTGTGGTCGCCGGTGATCAGACCCGGAGCGAACACTCTCCGGGGACTGATTACAAACGGGGTGCTCAGCTACATGCACATTACACATATACAGCACTACTGTGTACACATACAGCTCAGCTACATGCACATTACACATATACAGCTCTACTGTGTACACATACAGCTCAGCTACATGCACATTACACATATACAGCTCTACTGTGTACACATACAGCTCAGCTACATGCACATTACACATATACAGCTCTACTGTGTACACATACAGCTCAGCTACATCTACATTACACATATACAGCTCTACTGTGTACACATACAGCTCAGCTACATGCACATTACACATATACAGCTCTACTGTGTACACATACAGCTCGGCTACATGTACATTACACATATACAGCTCTACTGTGTACACATACAGCTCAGCTACATGTACATTACACAAATACAGCTCTACTGTGTACACATACAGCTCGGCTACATGCACATTACACATATACAGCACTATTGTGTACACATACAGCTCAGCTACATGTACATTACACATATACAGCTCTACTGTGTACACATACAGCTCGGCTACATGCACATTACACATATACAGCTCTACTGTGTACACATACAGCTCGACTACATGCACATTACACATATACAGCTCTACTGTGTACACATACAGCTCGGCTACATGCACATTACACATATACAGCTCTACTGTGTACACATACAGCTCGGCTACATGCACATTACACATATACAGCTCTACTGTGTACACATACAGCTCGGCTACATGTACATTACACATATACAGCTCTACTGTGTACACATACATCTCGGCTACATGTACATTACACATATACAGCTCTACTGTGTACACATACAGCTCGGCTACATGTACATTACACATATACAGCTCTACTGTGTACACATACAGCTCAGCTACATGTACATTACACATATACAGCACTACTGTGTACACATACAGCTCAGCTACATGTACATTACACATATACAGCTCTACTGTGTACACATACAGCTCAGCTACATGTACATTACACATATACAGCTCTACTGTGTACACATACTGCTCAGCTACATGTACATTACACATATACAGCTCTACCGTGTACACATACAGCTCGGCTACATGCACATTACACATATACAGCTCTACCGTGTACACATACAGCTCGGCTACATGCACATTACACATATACAGCTCTACCGTGTACACATACAGCTCGGCTACATGCACATTACACATATACAGCTCTACTGTGTACACATACAGCTCAGCTACATGTACATTACACATATACAGCTCTACTGTGTACACATACAGCTCAGCTACATGCACATTACACATATACAGCTCTACCGTGTACACATACAGCTCAGCTACATGCACATTACACATATACAGCTCTACTGTGTACACATACAGCTCAGCTACATGTATATTACACATATACAGCTCTACTGTGTACACATACAGCTCAGCTACATGTACATTACACATATACAGCTCTACTGTGTACACATACAGCTCAGCTACATGTACATTACACATATACAGCTCTACTGTGTACACATACAGCTCAGCTACATGTATATTACACATATACAGCTCTACCGTGTACACATACAGCTCAGCTACATGTACATTACACATATACAGCTCTACCGTGTACACATACAGCTCAGCTACATGTACATTACACATATACAGCTCTACCGTGTACACATACAGCTCAGCTACATGCACATTACACATATACAGCACTACTGTGTACACATACAGCTCAGCTACATGCACATTACACATATACAGCTCTACTGTGTACACATACAGCTCAGCTACATGCACATTACACATATACAGCTCTACTGTGTACACATACAGCTCAGCTACATGTACATTACACATATACAGCTCTACTGTGAACACATACAGCTCAGCTACATGTACATTACACATATACAGCTCTACTGTGTACACATACAGCTCAGCTACATATACATTACACATATACAGCTCTACTGTGTACACATACAGCTCAGCTACATGCACATTACACATATACAGCTCTACTGTGTACACATACAGCTCAGCTACATGTACATTACACATATACAGCTCTACTGTGTACACATACAGCTCAGCTACATGTACATTACACATATACAGCTCTACTGTGTACACATACAGCTCAGCTACATGTACATTACACATATACAGCTCTACTGTGTACACATACAGCTCAGCTACATGCACATTACACATATACAGCTCTACTGTGTACACATACAGCTCAGCTACATGTACATTACACATATACAGCTCTACTGTGTACACATACAGCTCAGCTACATTGCACATATACAGCTCTACTGTGTACACATACAGCTCAGCTACATGCACATTACACATATACAGCACTACTGTGTACACATACAGCTCAGCTACATGCACATTACACATATACAGCACTACTGTGTACACATACAGCTCAGCTACA
This sequence comes from Hyla sarda, assembly GCF_029499605.1. Lineage (NCBI taxonomy): Eukaryota > Metazoa > Chordata > Amphibia > Anura > Hylidae > Hyla > Hyla sarda. The sequence continues at coordinate 604,105,537 of NC_079189.1, forward strand.
TGCACATTACACATATACAGCGCTACTGTGTACACATACAGCTCAGCTACATGCACATTACACATATACAGCTCTACTGTGTACACATACAGCTCAGCTACATGTACATTACACATATACAGCTCTACTGTGTACACATACAGCTCAGCTACATGTACATTACACATATACAGCTCTACTGTGTACACATACAGCTCAGCTACATGCACATTACACATATACAGCTCTACTGTGTACACATACAGCTCAGCTACATGTACATTACACATATACAGCTCTACTGTGTACACATACAGCTCAGCTACATGTACATTACACATATACAGCTCTACTGTGCACACATACAGCTCAGCTACATGCACATTACACATATACAGCTCTACTGTGTACACATACAGCTCAGCTACATGTACATTACACATATACAGCTCTACTGTGTACACATACAGCTCAGCTACATGCACATTACACATATACAGCTCTACTGTGTACACATACAGCTCAGCTACATGCACATTACACACAGCTCTGCTGCAGACATATATAACACACACATACACAGCTCTGCACCACGCACATCACACACACACAGCTCTGCTGCATACACATAACTTCAGCTCATCCAGCAGCGATCACAACCAGCACAGCAGAGTCCTGCATACACTGAGCAGATGAGCCTAGAGCAGCAGCCCCTGATCATGTGACTCCTCCTCCTCTTTCTCCATGTGACTGATCACATGACTGTGACATCATGGCAGGTGGTGTAAGCACAGGGTAAGTACCCGGCTCTGTACAGTCTGCAGGTGGAGGTATGTGTGTGTGGTCATCAGGAGCGCTGGGGGAGGGGACATTAGAGGGGTAGTTCAGTATTTTATTGCCCCCCCCCCCCATACAAAGCATAGGGCATACGTGTCAGATCACAGGGGTCTGACTGCTGTGACTGCTGCAATCTCCTGTACAGAGTTCGTGTATCTCCTTTTCTCCCACAGAGATGCATGGAGGATGTGTGTGTGGTGTCCCGGTACCGCATCCTATACGGTACCTATGTATCTGTGGGTCCCCATAGCCAGAGTCCCTAGGATGTAGGGATCCCTGTAATGTAGTTTACCCCTTGTCGCCTCTATTTCAGCTCATAGACCAGTAATTTATTCAAGGTTAATGTAAATATGGTAATATAGATGTAAATAAATAGTTAATTACCTGTTCCGTGGCGTTGCAGGACCTGCGGGTCACGTGACTAGGTAAACTCTGTGGTATTCTGCTTAAGGACCTTTGGAGTCCCTGTGACGTAGGCAATCCCATTACTCTCTGTAATGGTGAGTGACAGATGTTCGGACCAATCGGATTCGCCCCGCCCCCTGCCCATATAAGGGAGCGGCGGCCATCGTCTCGCTCTCTTGTTCCTGGGCTGTCAAACCGAGAAGGACCTGTACCGCAGCCAGCGTAGTGAGTTTGGCCCGAGCCTTGCGGCAACGGCCGGATCATTCCAAATATAGAGTGTATCAATTCCCAGACACTCTGCAGCATCACCGGACCTATTAATACCCCTAAATCCGGACGGATCTGCAAATATCTACCCTAAATTCAGAGACTGTTTAAATAGCAAGGTCCGCAACAACTGTCAGTCACTAAGCGATTTAAGGACTGTTTATATGAGACTGTTACTGTGCCTTGGATGTATCGCAAGCACTTAAGTAAAGTTGTTCAAGTTCAATCTCCTTGTGGACCTTCAGTCATTTCATGCACCTATCGCTACTGGGAAGGGCGGCGATAGGCCTGAGCATTGACTCAGCATACCAGCCCTCAGCCTGGCGTCACGAGCTCTAGGGTTAACATTAACCCCTCATATACCGATACCATACCACCACTACCATACACCCCCCCAAGGGCTACCACAAAGCCTTTTTGGCATCGCACGAACAGGATTCGGGTGTGTGCCTACTATTGCCACTAGTGAAAGTGTACTCCCCCCCCCCCCAGAAAGCCAACTTTATTCATGTGTTGCTGTGTACAAGAACGATGCTTGTGGTGCACCATACAAGGGGGCCAAGAGAAAAGTAAGGGGAGAGACGAAGCTTTGTCTACAGTTAAAATGTGTAAACTGTTTGCATGTATCTGCATATATTGCTAACATGGTGATAATTGTTAAATGGCATTTAACTTAATAAAGTATTTTATTAAACACATAAAATACACAGACATGTGGTAAAAATACACAAAAAGCTATAAAAGCACAAACTGGAAACAACTGGCAGAGAGCCGAAGAAATGGAGACTCATACCCACATATATTGTAACAAGTTAAAGGTAAACATATTGATTAACAATACATAAGTATGTTGCCGCAAGTGCGGTCCTAAGAAAAAAAAACCATAGGGGCTAAATAAGAGACATCCAACTCTAAACAGATTATAAGGAATAGTATTACCAAGTGGACCAGAGGGGATATGAGTCACCGCTACCCAACGTTTCGCCAACACCTGGCTTCTTCCGAGGCGTGATCTCAGGAGCGGCTGCCCCCTGTTAAATACAGGAGTTCCACCAATCAGGGGCTGTGACTGACACAGGCACCACCAACGGATGTGACGTCCGGGATCTCGTGCGGCCACAATCGCGATCCCGACATCACATTCCACGTCGCATGTCCGTGTCAGTCAGTGCGAGGCAGCCAATAGGAGGCTTGCCCGATGTAAACATAAGCACATGTACACAGTGACACGGCATGAGGGGCGTGACATGGAATCAATACGTGGACAGTATCCGCCCACCCTGCACGCAGAACAACCTCTTCAGTCTGCAGAGAGAGCCGGAGAGTACAGACATGGCGGAGAGCAGCGTTCCACGTGGTCAAGTTGGCAAAATGGTGCCGGAAACACGGAAAGTTGTGGCAGTCGCAGCCCAACTTTTTCAAGAGCTTGCTGATCGTCTGCAGCGGTTGTCATTAGACGAAGAGGGGGCCTGCAATCTTCCCCCACTGCCTGATGATGACGACGATTGGCCAGAGACACCTCCAGCGAACAGTGCAGGGACACCTGAAGGTGCGTCACCAGTGAGATTGTCCCCTCACCACAGGACCTGGGGCTTGTGGGCCGAGATCCCGTCATAAGAATCTGCTGTGAGTACCCCACCAGAGGCGGCCTATTCTTCCTCCTCCAGCCCTGAGGTCATTCCTCGATCAAGCTTGCCAAGTGCACGACCGTGCTCACCAAAACTGCCGCAATGGGTGTTCAGAGATGAGCCGGAGCTGATCGAGTACATGCACAGAGTACTTCAACCGTTACCTGGGAAAACACTCCCACCAATCCCAGAAAGGGAAAGGGCCCGTCAAGAAGCCGAGCTGGCCGAATTGATGGAAAAGCTAAAGGCCCGATACAAAGAACTCTACGCTCCAAAGCACGTTCATTTGCCTTATGAAGAAAGACATTGTACATACGTAAATGGGATCACCCCAGAGAAGGGGAGGAGCCTTTAGAAAGGAGAAGAGCAACTGTGGCCAAGTTCGACAAGGTCAGAGGTTATGGGACACTCCTTGACTGCCACACTGGGCAGACCATCCTCGTAAACCAGCAAGCGGTGCAAAGGCCATATCTCCATAAGAAGTTCTACACCTTGGAGGTGGGTGAAATTGTGGAGTCACCAGACCAACAGCCCCAACACAGCTTCCTTTCAAATATTTCCCGTCAACGGATTGGGAGTCCGATCCCTTCAACTTGAGGCCGAAAAGGTCTGCTCCTAAAGCCTCCACCAGCGTACCCAAGGAGGAGGAGCCTAAAGAGTCAAGTTCATCACCAATGTACAGCAAAGAGTCAAGTTCATCATCTTCTATGTACAGTAAAGAGTCAAGTTCTTCATCTTCTTCATACCGTCGAGAGTCAAGTTCTGCACAGGGTGAAGAAAACAGGCCAAAGTTGCGGCCACCCAAGTCGGTACCTAGACCCTCTTGGAGCAATGAGAGTTTGTCTAACCCTGGGGTACCCACAGATGTACCAAGGCCCTCTCGGAGCAGTGAGAGTTTGCCAGTTCCTAAGGTACCAACGAAAGGGTCATGGGTTGCTCCTAATTTGGAGATGGTGCTCAAGCCCTATTGCCCCACTGTGATCCCGGCTAGTAAGCCTATAACCCCTTCTCAAGCTGCTTTCCACCACTCTATCCTCACCAATGTGGTGTGGCAAAGCTATGTTAAGTCTAATCCTGCCCCTGATTTTGGCAGATACAGAGGAACCAAGAGAGGCACTACAAGAGTAAAGAAGAACATCTTCTAAAGAGACTCTGAAGTAATGTCATATTGTTTTTCTATCTAACCATTTTGTCTTACAGCAACCAAGTTCAAGAATTGTGCCTAGCAGGACTGTGCTAAGTTGTTCCAGTTCAAAGTTCAGCAACGTAACCACTAAGTCCCTAGGCCAGAGCCAGAGTCCCTAGGATGTAGGGATCCCTGTAATGTAGTTTACCCCTTGTCGCCTCTATTTCAGCTCATAGACCAGTAATTTATTCAAGGTTAATGTAAATATGGTAATATAGATGTAAATAAATAGTTAATTACCTGTTCCGTGGCGTTGCAGGACCTGCGGGTCACGTGACTAGGTAAACTCTGTGGTATTCTGCTTAAGGACCTTTGGAGTCCCTGTGACGTAGGCAATCCCATTACTCTCTGTAATGGTGAGTGACAGATGTTCGGACCAATCGGATTCGCCCCGCCCCCTGCCCATATAAGGGAGCGGCGGCCATCGTCTCGCTCTCTTGTTCCTGGGCTGTCAAACCGAGAAGGACCTGTACCGCAGCCAGCGTAGTGAGTTTGGCCCGAGCCTTGCGGCAACGGCCGGATCATTCCAAATATAGAGTGTATCAATTCCCAGACACTCTGCAGCATCACCGGACCTATTAATACCCCTAAATCCGGACGGATCTGCAAATATCTACCCTAAATTCAGAGACTGTTTAAATAGCAAGGTCCGCAACAACTGTCAGTCACTAAGCGATTTAAGGACTGTTTATATGAGACTGTTACTGTGCCTTGGATGTATCGCAAGCACTTAAGTAAAGTTGTTCAAGTTCAATCTCCTTGTGGACCTTCAGTCATTTCATGCACCTATCGCTACTGGGAAGGGCGGCGATAGGCCTGAGCATTGACTCAGCATACCAGCCCTCAGCCTGGCGTCACGAGCTCTAGGGTTAACATTAACCCCTCATATACCGATACCATACCACCACTACCATACACCCCCCCAAGGGCTACCACAAAGCCTTTTTGGCATCGCACGAACAGGATTCGGGTGTGTGCCTACTATTGCCACTAGTGAAAGTGTACTCCCCCCCCCCCCAGAAAGCCAACTTTATTCATGTGTTGCTGTGTACAAGAACGATGCTTGTGGTGCACCATACAAGGGGGCCAAGAGAAAAGTAAGGGGAGAGACGAAGCTTTGTCTACAGTTAAAATGTGTAAACTGTTTGCATGTATCTGCATATATTGCTAACATGGTGATAATTGTTAAATGGCATTTAACTTAATAAAGTATTTTATTAAACACATAAAATACACAGACATGTGGTAAAAATACACAAAAAGCTATAAAAGCACAAACTGGAAACAACTGGCAGAGAGCCGAAGAAATGGAGACTCATACCCACATATATTGTAACAAGTTAAAGGTAAACATATTGATTAACAATACATAAGTATGTTGCCGCAAGTGCGGTCCTAAGAAAAAAAAACCATAGGGGCTAAATAAGAGACATCCAACTCTAAACAGATTATAAGGAATAGTATTACCAAGTGGACCAGAGGGGATATGAGTCACCGCTACCCAACGTTTCGCCAACACCTGGCTTCTTCCGAGGCGTGATCTCAGGAGCGGCTGCCCCCTGTTAAATACAGGAGTTCCACCAATCAGGGGCTGTGACTGACACAGGCACCACCAACGGATGTGACGTCCGGGATCTCGTGCGGCCACAATCGCGATCCCGACATCACATTCCACGTCGCATGTCCGTGTCAGTCAGTGCGAGGCAGCCAATAGGAGGCTTGCCCGATGTAAACATAAGCACATGTACACAGTGACACGGCATGAGGGGCGTGACATGGAATCAATACGTGGACAGTATCCGCCCACCCTGCACGCAGAACAACCTCTTCAGTCTGCAGAGAGAGCCGGAGAGTACAGACATGGCGGAGAGCAGCGTTCCACGTGGTCAAGTTGGCAAAATGGTGCCGGAAACACGGAAAGTTGTGGCAGTCGCAGCCCAACTTTTTCAAGAGCTTGCTGATCGTCTGCAGCGGTTGTCATTAGACGAAGAGGGGGCCTGCAATCTTCCCCCACTGCCTGATGATGACGACGATTGGCCAGAGACACCTCCAGCGAACAGTGCAGGGACACCTGAAGGTGCGTCACCAGTGAGATTGTCCCCTCACCACAGGACCTGGGGCTTGTGGGCCGAGATCCCGTCATAAGAATCTGCTGTGAGTACCCCACCAGAGGCGGCCTATTCTTCCTCCTCCAGCCCTGAGGTCATTCCTCGATCAAGCTTGCCAAGTGCACGACCGTGCTCACCAAAACTGCCGCAATGGGTGTTCAGAGATGAGCCGGAGCTGATCGAGTACATGCACAGAGTACTTCAACCGTTACCTGGGAAAACACTCCCACCAATCCCAGAAAGGGAAAGGGCCCGTCAAGAAGCCGAGCTGGCCGAATTGATGGAAAAGCTAAAGGCCCGATACAAAGAACTCTACGCTCCAAAGCACGTTCATTTGCCTTATGAAGAAAGACATTGTACATACGTAAATGGGATCACCCCAGAGAAGGGGAGGAGCCTTTAGAAAGGAGAAGAGCAACTGTGGCCAAGTTCGACAAGGTCAGAGGTTATGGGACACTCCTTGACTGCCACACTGGGCAGACCATCCTCGTAAACCAGCAAGCGGTGCAAAGGCCATATCTCCATAAGAAGTTCTACACCTTGGAGGTGGGTGAAATTGTGGAGTCACCAGACCAACAGCCCCAACACAGCTTCCTTTCAAATATTTCCCGTCAACGGATTGGGAGTCCGATCCCTTCAACTTGAGGCCGAAAAGGTCTGCTCCTAAAGCCTCCACCAGCGTACCCAAGGAGGAGGAGCCTAAAGAGTCAAGTTCATCACCAATGTACAGCAAAGAGTCAAGTTCATCATCTTCTATGTACAGTAAAGAGTCAAGTTCTTCATCTTCTTCATACCGTCGAGAGTCAAGTTCTGCACAGGGTGAAGAAAACAGGCCAAAGTTGCGGCCACCCAAGTCGGTACCTAGACCCTCTTGGAGCAATGAGAGTTTGTCTAACCCTGGGGTACCCACAGATGTACCAAGGCCCTCTCGGAGCAGTGAGAGTTTGCCAGTTCCTAAGGTACCAACGAAAGGGTCATGGGTTGCTCCTAATTTGGAGATGGTGCTCAAGCCCTATTGCCCCACTGTGATCCCGGCTAGTAAGCCTATAACCCCTTCTCAAGCTGCTTTCCACCACTCTATCCTCACCAATGTGGTGTGGCAAAGCTATGTTAAGTCTAATCCTGCCCCTGATTTTGGCAGATACAGAGGAACCAAGAGAGGCACTACAAGAGTAAAGAAGAACATCTTCTAAAGAGACTCTGAAGTAATGTCATATTGTTTTTCTATCTAACCATTTTGTCTTACAGCAACCAAGTTCAAGAATTGTGCCTAGCAGGACTGTGCTAAGTTGTTCCAGTTCAAAGTTCAGCAACGTAACCACTAAGTCCCTAGGCCAGAGCCAGAGTCCCTAGGATGTAGGGATCCCTGTAATGTAGTTTACCCCTTGTCGCCTCTATTTCAGCTCATAGACCAGTAATTTATTCAAGGTTAATGTAAATATGGTAATATAGATGTAAATAAATAGTTAATTACCTGTTCCGTGGCGTTGCAGGACCTGCGGGTCATGTGACTAGGTAAACTCTATGGTATTCTGCTTAAGGACCTTTGGAGGCCCTGTGACATAGGCAATCCCATTACTCTCTGTAATGGTGAGTGACAGATGTTCGGACCAATCGGATTCGCCCCGCCCCCTGCCCATATAAGGGAGCGGTGGCCATCTTCTCGCTCTCTTGTTCCTGAGCTGTCAAACGAGAAGGACCTGTACTGCAGCCAGCGCAGTGAGTTAGGCCCGAGCCTTGCGGCAACGGCCGGATCATTCAAAATATAGAGTGTATCAATTCCCAGACACTCTGCTGCATCACCGGACCTATTAATACCCCTAAATCCGGACGGATCTGCAAATATCTACCCTAAATTCAGAGACTGTTTAAATAGCAAGGTCCGCAACAACTGTCAGTCACTAAGCGATTTAAGGACTGTTTATATGAGACTGTTACTGTGCCTTGGATGTATCGCAAGCACTTAAGTAAAGTTGTTTAAGTTCAATCTCCTTGTGGACCTTCAGTCATTTCATGCACCTATCGTTACTGGGAAGGGCGGCGAATGAACTCTAGGGTTAACATCAACCTATACCGATATACCATAACATATACCGATACCATACCACCACTACCATACACCCCCCCCCCAAGGGCTGCCACATGTGTCTCATCCAGGGCACCGTACAGGAGATTGCAGGAGGTCACAGCAGTTGGACCCCTGTGATCAGACACTTTCCCCGATCCTTAAACTGTTTAAATGTCCCGTTCACTATTGATCGCAGTATTTAGTTAAAGCGTACCCGTCAGATCCAACTAATTTTTTTTTTTTATATATCACTCAGTACCTAATCCTGACCAGGTACATCTAATTTGTATGTGTCTAGCTCCTTTATTTATTTTTTTATTATACTTTTAATTTAGCTCACTAGTCTGAATTCCTCTCAAAGGGAGGGGTCGTGGCCTCACTGTACAGGTCTCCGCCCCCTCCCTCAGTATGCTGTCTGCTCACATCTCCCCTAGCATTAGCAAAATTACAACTCCCAGCATGTCCTCACTGACAGTAGCAGGACACAAGCTGACAGGGGGAGGATTTTCCCTCCAGGTGTGAGCCCTGTGCTCCCAGCTGTCAATCAAGGAAGAGTGTCCATGACATAGGTGATGATGCATGGACACAGCAGGACTAGTATGTGTCCAGGCAGGGAGGCGGGCAGTTGTTTGACTGGATTTATCAGTATGAAATACTGAAAATGTTCTAATGAAAGCAATTGCAGAACCTATTGGTTATACGTGCTTTACAACATATCAGAAGTTTTTGTACCTGACAGTGCCCCTTTACCAGAATGTTTCAGTTGCAGATAATGCGGCACCTGCCTGGTATGGTGTGGGGTGCGCTCCCTCACCTGAGCCATGAAGTAGATGTATGTCATCTTCGGGATGGTGTTATTTCTCCTCAAATGTTTCCTTATATCTCATCGAATTGTAATTGTTATTATATGGATTTTTGTTTTACTTTTTAAATTTTTTCATCTTTTTTTTTTTTTTGCAGTCTCCTCCAACCCAGGATCCTCTGCTGATATCTTCTATATAATAGAAGTTTCCTGCCCAACCATGGAGAGAGACAGGAACAAGATGGCCGACAGGATCATAGACCTCACCCTACAGATACTCTTCCGGCTTACTGGAGAGGTGAGGGATTCTGGGAGTGATGTCACATGACCTCATTCTTATCTTAGTAATAGATGGATATGACTGGAGAGGTGAGGGATTCTGGGAGTGATGTCACATGACCTCATTCTTGTCTCTGTAATAACAGATGGATATGACTGGAGAGGTGAGGGATTCTGGGAGTGATGTCACATGACCTCATTCTTATCTATGTAATAGATGGATATGACTGGAGAGGTGAGGGATTCTGGGAATGTATGTAGTGATATTAATGTGTCTCTCCATACACAGGATTACACAATAGTGAAGAAGTCCTCTAGTGGGCGCTGTCGGGCCCCTGTGTGTGAAGGACAGGGAAGAAGCCTGAGCCCAATCCCGGGGCCCCCACCTCACTCCCTGATACATGATGAAATGGATGAACAGAAGATCCGAGAACTGATCAACAAGATGATGGAGCTGCTGACTGGAGAGGTGACCCTGCTGGGAATGCTGGGACATTATACAGTAATGGAGGGGTCTGGTGATGACTGGAGAGGTGACCCTGCTGGGACATTATACAGTAATGGAGGGGTCTGGTGATGACTGGAGAGGTGACACTGCTGGGACATTATACAGTAATGGAGGGGTCTGGTGATGACTGGAGAGGTGACACTGCTGGGAATGCTGGGACATTATACAGTAATGGAGGGATCTGGTGATGACTGGAGAGGTGACACTGCTGGGAATGCTGGGACATTATACAGTAATGGAGGGGTCTGGTGATGACTGGAGAGGTGACACTGCTGGGACATTATACAGTAATGGAGGGGTCTGGTGATGACTGGAGAGGTGACACTGCTGGGAATGCTGGGACATTATACAGTAATGGAGGGTCTGGTGATGACTGGAGAGGTGACACTGCTGGGAATGCTGGGACATTATACAGTAATGGAGGGGTCTGGTGATGTCTGGAGAGGTGACACTGCTGGGACATTATATAGTAATGGAGGGGTCTGGTGATGACTGGAGAGGTGACACTGCTGGGAATGCTGGGACATTATACAGTAATGGAGGGGTCTGGTGATGTCTGGAGAGGTGACACTGCTGGGACATTATACAGTAATGGAGGGGTCTGGTGATGACTGGAGAGGTGACACTGCTGGGAATGCTGGGACATTATACAGTAATGGAGGGGTCTGGTGATGACTGGAGAGGTGACACTGCTGGGAATGCTGGGACATTATACAGTAATGGAGGGGTCTGGTGATGACTGGAGAGGTGACCCTGCTGGGAATGCTGGGACATTATACAGTAATGGAGGGGTCTGGTGATGACTGGAGAGGTGACACTGCTGGGACATTATACAGTAATGGAGGGGTCTGGTGATGACTGGAGAGGTGACACTGCTGGGACATTATGCAGTAATGGAGGGGTCTGGTGATGACTGGAGAGGTGACACTGCTGGGAATGCTGGGACATTATACAGTAATGGAGGGGTCTGGTGATGACTAGAGAGGTGACACTGCTGGGAATGCTGGGACATTATGCAGTAATGGAGGGGTCTGGTGATGACTGGAGAGGTGACACTGCTGGGAATGCTGGGACATTATACAGTAATGGAGGGGTCTGGTGATGACTGGAGAGATGACACTGCAGGGAATGCTGGGACATCATACAGTAATGGAGGGGTCTGGTGATGACTAGAGAGGTGACAATGCTGGGAATGCTGGGACATTATACAGTAATGGCGGGGTCTGGTGATGACTGGAGAGGTGACCCTGCTGGGACATTATACAGTAATGGAGGGGTCTGGTGATGACTGGAGAGGTGACACTGCTGGGAATGCTGGGACATTATACAGTAATGGAGGGGTCTGGTGATGACTGGAGAGGTGACCCTGCTGGGACATTATACAGTAATGGAGGGGTCTGGTGATGACTGGAGAGGTGACACTGCTGGGACATTATACAGTAATGGAGGGGTCTGGTGATGACTGGAGAGGTGACACTGCTGGGAATGCTGGGACATTATACAGTAATGGAGGGGTCTGGTGATGACTGGAGAGGTGACACTGCTGGGACATTATACAGTAATGGAGGGGTCTGGTGATGACTGGAGAGGTGACACTGCTGGGAATGCTGGGACATTATACAGTAATGGAGGGGTCTGGTGATGACTGGAGAGGTGACACTGCTGGGACATTATACAGTAATGGAGGGGTCTGGTGATGACTGGAGGGGTGACCCTGCTGGGACATTATACAGTAATGGAGGGGTCTGGTGATGACTGGAGAGGTGACACTGCTGGGAATGCTGGGACATTATACAGTAATGGAGGGGTCTGGTGATGACTGGAGAGGTGACACTGCTGGGAATGCTGGGACATTATACAGTAATGGAGGGGTCTGGGGATGACTGGAGAGGTGACACTGCAGGGAATGCTGGGACATTATACAGTAATGGAGGGGTCTGGTGATGACTGGAGAGGTGACACTGCTGGGACATTATACAGTAATGGAGGGGTCTGGTGATGACTGGAGAGGTGACACTGCTGGGACATTATACAGTAATGGAGGGGTCTGGTGATGACTGGAGAGGTGACACTGCTGGGAATGCTGGGACATTATACAGTAATGGAGGGGTCTGGTGATGACTGGAGAGGTGACACTGCTGGGACATTATACAGTAATGGAGGGGTCTGGTGATGACTGGAGAGGTGACACTGCTGGGAATGCTGGGACATTATACAGTAATGGAGGGGTCTGGTGATGACTGGAGAGGTGACACTGCTGGGAATGCTGGGACATTATACAGTAATGGAGGGGTCTGGTGATGACTGGAGAGGTGACCCTGCTGGGACATTATACAGTAATGGAGGGGTCTGGTGATGACTGGAGAGGTGACACTGCTGGGAATGCTGGGACATTATACAGTAATGGAGGGGTCTGGTGATGACTGGAGAGGTGACACTGCTGGGAATGCTGGGACATTATACAGTAATGGAGGGGTCTGGGGATGACTGGAGAGGTGACACTGCAGGGAATGCTGGGACATTATACAGTAATGGAGGGGTCTGGTGATGACTGGAGAGGTGACACTGCTGGGACATTATACAGTAATGGAGGGGTCTGGTGATGACTGGAGAGGTGACACTGCTGGGAATGCTGGGACATTATACAGTAATGGAGGGGTCTGGTGATGACTGGAGAGGTGACACTGCTGGGAATGCTGGGACATTATCCAGTAATGGAGGGGTCTGGTGATGACTGGAGAGGTGACACTGCTGGGAATGCGGGGACATTATACAGTAATGGAGGGGTCTGGTAATGACTGGAGAGGTGACACTGCTGGGAATGCTGGGACATTATACAGTAATGGAGGGGTCTGGTGATGACTGGAGAGGTGACACTGCTGGGAATGCTGGGACATTATACAGTAATGGAGGGGTCTGGTGATGACTGGAGAGGTGACACTGCTGGGAATGCTGGGACATTATACAGTAACACCACTGGAGGGGTCGGGGTGATGACTGTATCATTATGTGTCAGGTTCCTATAAGGTGTCAGGACGTGGCGGTCTATTTCTCCATGGAGGAGTGGGAGTATGTAGAAGGACACAAGGATCAGTACAAGGATCAGGTGATGATGGAGGATCAGCAGCCCCTCACATCAGCAGGTAATAGACATGACTATATACACACGTCCTCTCATTATTTGTATGTAAAGAATGAATTCAGTCTCTGTATGTGTTCCCTACAGTCAGATCCAGTAAGAGAACAGCAGCAGAGAGGTGTCCCCGTCCTCTTCTTCCACAGGATCAGGATCAGGTAGATGGAGATATTCCCTATGATCTGTAGAAGGGCTGTGAAGCTCTTGTGTTCAGTCTTGTTTTATTCTAGGAGATCTGCAGCTATGGTGGTCAGATAACTCCTCCTGTCATCTTTAGTCCTCATGATAATGATTTTTCTTGCTTGTCCCATTGTAGGACACAGGTGACCATGGGTTTAGGATTCTGCCACTAGGAGGAGCTAACACTAAGTGAAACTCCTCCCTGACAGGATGTTCCCGCCCACTGGCACTGAGCTAATCAGTTTCATTTAGTCAGTAGGAGGCAGACATGGGTGCAAAGTTCTCCAGACCTTGTCATTTCTTTTTAATTATTTTTCAATTATTTAATTTTAGTTTTTATGGCTTTTTTCCTTCCCTACAGGGTCCACTTCTAGCAATAACACAGTAAGTACGGGATTAGAAAGCGGCCCGCGCCAGGTAGGGGGGAAAAAATCTTCAATGCTTTATTGCGATCATTAAAACATCATGTGGCTTCGGCAGTAAAAAGAGGGAGAGAAGATATGGTTAAGGATAGCGCTTCGTGAGGCTTAAGCCATGATGGCGCGAAGTAGCTACCGCTATCCTTAACCCCTTAAGGACTTAGCCCTTTTTCACCTTAAGGACGCAGCCATTTTTTGCACATCTGACCACTGTCACTTTAAACATTAATAACTCTGGAATGCTTTTACTTATCATTCTGATTACAAGATAGTTTTTTCGTGACATATTCTACTTTAACATAGTGGTAAAATTTTGTGGTACCTTGCATCCTTTCTTGGTGAAAAATTCCCAAATTTCATAAAAAAAAATAAAAATTTAGCATTTTTCTAACTTTGAAGCTCTCTGCTTGTAAGGAAAATGGATATTCAAAATAAATTTTTTTTTGGGTTCACATATACAATATGTCTACTTTATGTTTGCATCATAAAATTTTTTTAAATGTTTTTACTTTTGGAAGACACCAGAGGGCTTCAAATTTCACATTTTTCACAACATTTTCAAACTCACTATTTTTCAGTGACCAGTTCAGGTTTGAAGTGGATTTGAAGGGTCTTCATATTAGAAATACCCCATAAATGACCCCATTATAAAAACTTCACCCCCCAAAGTATTCAAAATGACATTCAGTCAGTGTTTTAACTCTTTAGGTGTTTCACAGGAATAGCAGCAAAGTGAAGGAGAAAATTCACAATCTTAATTTTTTACACTCGCATATTCTTGCAGACCCAATTTTTGAATTTTTGCAAGTGGTAAAAAGGAGAAAATTTTTACTTGTATTTGTAGCCCAATTTCTCTCGAGTAAGCACATACCTCATATGTCTATGTAAAGTGTTCGGCGGGCGCAGTAGAGGGCTCAGAAGGGAAGGAGCGACAAATGGTTTTTGGGGGCATGTCGCATTTAGGAAGCCCCTATGGTGCCAGAACAGCAAAAAAAAAAAAAACATGGCATACCATTTTGGAAACTAGACAAGACTAACGTAACAAGGGGTAATGCGAACCTTAATACCCCACAGGTGTTTTTTTTTTTTTTACCTAAAATGCTTGTTTTCCTCAAAATTTTACATTTTTAAAAAGGGTAATAGCAGAAAATACCCCCCAAAATGTGTAACACAATTTCTCCCGAGTACGGCGATACCCCATATGTGACCCTAAACTGTTGCCTTGAAATACGACAGGGCTCCAAAATGAGAGCGCCATGCGCATTTGAGGCCTAAATTAGGGATTGCATAGGGGTATTCTACACCAGTGATTCCCAAACAGGGTGACTCCAGCTGTTGTAAAACTCCCAGCATGCCTGGACAGTCAGTGGCTCTCTGGCAATACTGGGAGTAGTTGTTTTGCAACAGCTGAAGGCTCCGTTTTGGAAACAGTGGCGTACCAGACGTTTTTTATTTTTATTGGGGAGGGGGGCTGTGTAGGGGTATGTGTATATGTAGTGTTTTTTACTTTTTATTTTATTTTGTGTTAGTGTAGTGTAGTGTTTTTAGGGTACAGTCGCACGGGCGGGGGTTCACAGTAGTTTCTCGCTGGCAGTTTGAGCTGCGGCAGAAAATTTGCCGCAGCTCAAATTTGCAGCTGGATACTTACTGTAAACCTCCACCCTTGTGAGTGTACCCTGTACGTTCACATTGGGGGGGAGAAACATCCAGCTGTTGCAAAACTACAATTCCCAGCATGTACGGTCTATCAGTGCATGCTGGGAGTTGTAGTTTTGCAACAGCTGGAGGCACACTGGTTGTGAAACACCGAGTTTGGTAACAAACTCAGTGTTTCGCAACCAGTGTGCCTCCAGCTTTTGCAAAACTTCAACTCCCAGCATACACTGATAGACCGTACATGCTGGGAGTTGTAGTTATGCAACAGCTGGAGGCATACTACTTTGGCTGGGGATGCTGAGGATTGTAGTTATGCAACAGCTGGAGACACACTGGTTTGCTACTTAACTCAGTGTTTCACAACCATTGTGCCTCCAGCTGTTGCAAAACTACAACTCCCAGCATGTACGGTGCATGCTGGGAGTTGTAGTTTGCAACAGCTGGAGGCACACCGGTCGTGAAACACTGAGTTAAGTAAAAAAAACTCTGTGTTTCACAACCAGTGTGCCTTCAGCTGTTGCAAAACTACAACTCTCAGCAGTCACCGACAGCCAACGGGCATGCTGGGAGTTGTAGTTATGCAACCAGCAGATGCACCTCTACAACTCCCAGCATGCACTTTAGCTGGGAGCTGTTGCTAAGCTGTTACTCACCTCCAACTGCTGCTTCCGCACACAGGTCAGTCCCTCGTCGCCGCCGCCGCTCCTGGGGCCCCGATCCCAACCGGGACACCGGGGATCGGGGTCCCCAGCTGCCGGGGTCCACTTCCCGCACCCGCTCACGTCCTCCGGAAGAGGGGCGGAGCGGGTTACGGGAGTGACACCCGCAGCAGGTGCCCTGATTGGTCGGCCCGCTGACGAATCAGGGCGATCGTGAGGTGGCACCAGTGCCACCTCACCCCTGCTGGCTATGGCTGTTCAGCCAATCAGCCAGTAATTCCGGGTCACTGGAGACCCGATTGACCCGGAATCCGCCGCAGATCGCTAGGCTGAATTGTCCAGCGATCTGCGGCCATCGACATGGGGGGGTCATCATCACCTCCCTGGGCGATATGCCACGATGCCTGCTGAACAATTTCAGCAGGCATCGGGCACCGGCTCCGCTCGAGCTGGCCTGCGGGGGGCCGGGAAAGCTAATTACGTACTCATACGTCATAAGTCCTTAAGGACTTTGAAAAGGAGACGTATGACTACGTCCTCAGTCCTTAAGGGGTTAAAGGGGTATGCCAGGAAAAAAACTTTTTTGTTTAGATCAACTGGCTCTAGAAAGTTAAACAGATTTGTAAATTGCTTCTATTAAAAAATCTTAATCCTTCCAATAATTATCAGCTGCTGAAGTTGAGTTGTTCTTATCTGTCTGGAAACAGTGCTCTCTGCTGACATCTCTGCTTGTCTCAGGAACTGAATAGCAGGTATTGGAAGAAAATGTGGACGAATTTTGGCGCTGGAACTCTGGATATTAAGAAAATCAGGAACACATCCTCATTCCTTTCAGAGGCTTTATTGTGAATACATAAGCTACGCGTTTCTGGTCCGAACCGGACCCGTTGTCAGGCAAGGTATATTCTATAGGAGAATTCCCTGGGTCAATCTAGCTGGGGAGTCGGCTGACACATCCAGGAGAAGCCAGGGGGTCCATACCTTTTCAAACTTCCCAGGGCACCTGCGACTTACCTGACACAACTGGACATATCTGTTTACCATATTCAACCATCTAGACAGAGGGGGAGGGGCGGTATCCTTCCAGGACATCACTACTACCTTGCGGGCACAGAATAAATGAGCAGACGTCTATGTGAACCAGAAAAAATATCATTGATCACTCCTAACAGGCATACCATAAGGGTGAGTAGAAAGGGGAAGTCCAGATTATCTGCCAAAAAAAACAATACCTCCCCCCAGAAGGAGGCGATGACAGGACACTCCCAGACAGCATGCAAAAATGTACCAACCTCCGAAGACAACCGGAAACACAAATCAGACTGGGAAACACCTATCGTCTTCAGTTTGGCAGGTGTGTAATAGAGCCTCAAGACGTTTCTAGATTGAATCAACATATCTCTGCTACTAACTACAGTAGAGTAATAGGAACCCTCAACCTCCCTCCGATGGCAGTCTGACAGATCAGGGACATCCTCTACCTATTTATGAAAGGCCCTCAGAAAAGGGCTAGGCCCCAGCGACTGTAGGAGAGTGTAGGACTGAGTAAGAGGTTTAGAGTGGTCCGTTGTGCCCAGAAGAAGCACCACGCCAGAAAAAACAGGGGTAAATGTCAAGGAGCCAAACTGCGCTTGAACCGCATGCCTAAGCTGGAGATACCTGTAAAAGGCAGTGCCAGGGATGCCATAACGCTCTTTCATGTCCGAGAAGGATAAGAAAACCTGATACATCACAAACAAATGGATCACAAATTTGACTCCATGAGAACCCCAAAAACTGTCCCCCTGTAACCCATGCAGGTGAGGTAAATGTACATTCCCCCACAAGAGTGCTCTAGGAGAAACCAGAGGCTGCGGAAATCTGCTCAAAACCACGGACCAGACTTTAGCAACAGTCAGAAGGGGAAGAAAAAGGAGGAGTGAGAGTGGTACCTGTAGAGTGAGTTAGTGAGAGCTTCGTACGAACCCTTAAGTGCTCCAGCCAGGGCAGTTGCCAAGTTCGACAGATCCAGGTCGATCCACCACACTGCATAGACCAATTGGGAGGCAATAAAATAGTTATACACATCAGGGGAGGCTAAGCCTCCCTGTTGTTTAGGAGCCTGAAGTAGAGCCCGACCAAGTCTAGGGGGTTTCCCCTGCCAATAGAAGGATCCCAGAGCACCACATAGCACATTAAAATATTTCTTAGGGGGAATCACCGGGGCTAAAAGAAAAAGGTATTTAGGAAGGTAGATCATTTTAAAGATGTTAATTCTGCCAGCTAGGGAGAGAGGGAGCGAGGACCAGACTTTCAACCGCTCCACAGTGGAGCATAAGAGCGGATCCAAATTCAGAGAGAGATAATCTGTCAGGGAGGCAGTAACCTCCACCCCCAGATATCAGAATCGGGAGACCAGTTGTACCCCAACCGGAAGAGACGGAGGGAGGAAAACCTCAGGTGAAAGCGCCATTAACGAGGACTTAGCCCAGTTTTCCTGTAAGCCTGAAATTGACCCAAACTGGTCCAGTAGATCAATTAAGGACTGTAGAAATCCCTCCGCATCTGCCTAATACACCAACGTATCATCCGCATAAAGGGAGACCTTCTCCACAATAGACCCCCTTGGGATGCCACAAATTCAGTAGTAGGGTCCATACGGATGCCCACTGCCAAGGGCTCCACTGCTAGTGCAAAAAGAAATGGAGAAAGCGGACACCCCTGTCTCGTCCCACGGTCCACGATAAAGGGGGCAGAAACATCCAAGTTAGTGCGAATACCGTCCCTAGGACTATCATATAACAATCGAACCCAAGCACAAAAACGGGAACCAAACTCAAAGGCACCCAAAACCACCCATAAGAAGGGCCACCCCACCGAGTGAAAGGCCTTATAGATATCCAGACTAACAACCACTCCAGAAGGAAAGCCCTCCCCCACTGCTGCAATATTAAGTTGGAGGCGCTTCACGTTCACATCAGTCGCTCTACCAAGCATAAACCCAGTTTGGTCAGGATGAATAATGGAGGATATGACACCATGTCGGGGAGTAGCCAACACCCGGGCCAGTAGTTTAATATCTACATTTAAAAGATAAATCGGCCTGTAGGAATCAGGCAGCAAGGGGTCCCTACCAGGTTAGGGAAGAATGACTATCAACGCCTCCCTCATAGAGTCTGGAAGAGACTCCTCAACAGCCATCAAATGGAACAAATTAAGGAGTATAGGGGTCAAACGCTTCTCATTCATCCTATACCAATCACCAACCATCCCATCCAGACCCGGGGTTTTCTCAAGGGGAAGGCCTGCCCTATCTCCTCAGCACTAAAGGGGTGATCCAACGCTTCCGCCTGAGAGCAACTAAGGCGGGGAAGAGACAGTTCTTGTAGGAAACACACAATTTCTCCCTGACAGTGTCTAGGAGGGGCAGAATACAAAGAGGAGTGAAAGTCCCTAAAGACAGAATTAATCAGCTGAGGGTCAGACACCATCGAATCATCCCCGCCCCTAATGCAAGGAATAGAAGCAGCAGGACAACGAGCCCTCGCCAAATAGGCCAACAACTTCCCATTCTTGCCCCCAAACTCAAAAAGAGCAGCCTCCCTATCCAAATTCCGCAGCTGGACTCTCTGAGCCTTAGCCCACGCCCCGTTTATTATCAGGAGAAGTATCTCTAATTTATGCTGCCTCCAAAACACTTACCTCCTCCAGCAGCTTACGTTCCATAGCTGACCTAATCTTCCGTTGGCCCGCTACCCCTGCTATGAAGGCACCCCTGATCGTGGCTTTGTACGCATCCCATTGAACCAAAGGGTCCGGATGTGAGGCATTATGCTCCCAGTAATCAGTATGGGCAACCCCCAGAGCTTCCACAACAGCCTCGGCCTGTAACCAACCAGGGTGCATGCGCCAGATACGGGAAGGGGGACGAGGACCTAAATTGAGGACTACTATTATCGCAGAGTGGTCTGAGATCCCCTAGTGGTGTAGGAAACTTCTCTTACCGCCTGAAGCAGATGATCAGATGCCAGAGCCAAATAAATGCGGGAGAAGGACCTATGGACCGAAGAATAAATGGAAAAGGAAGTGACACTTGGATACTTCCATCTCCATATGTCGATCAGGCCCAATGTCAGGTGCCAAGTATTAAAGGAGGAGGAGCCAGGGTCAGCAGTGGTGGTGGAGTCGAACCCAGGATCAGGAACCACATTGAAGTCACCTATAAAAAGGACAGGATCAAAGGGAAAAGACAACAATTTGTTAGTAATCAACTCTAACACGGAGACCTGAAATGGAGGAGGTACATAGACTGAGACAAGCACAAAGGAGAAGGAACCCATGGAACAGTGTAATATGACAAACCTTCCAAAATGGTCTCAGGCAGTTTGG
Organism: Hyla sarda; assembly: GCF_029499605.1. Lineage (NCBI taxonomy): Eukaryota > Metazoa > Chordata > Amphibia > Anura > Hylidae > Hyla > Hyla sarda. The sequence goes on from NC_079189.1 coordinate 604,126,022, forward strand.
GAACAACCAGTGGCAAGGACGTAGTTACTAAAACAGAGACACCCCTAGCATAATTAGAGAAGGAGGCGTGATAGCCTCTTGCTATCCACGCTCGTTTCAGGGCAAGAACCTTCTGGCCTAATATGGGTTTCCTGTAAGCAGATAATATGAGGGGACTGACGTTTCACAAAATCAAGACATAATGCCCTCTTAAACATGGAGTTAAGCCCCCTCACATACCAGCTAACAGCCTTTAGGGTCTCCATCATAAAAAATATCCAAATAAACAAGCGGGAGGGAAGAAGGAAGGAACAGGACCACACACACCCCACATACAGACAGACAAGGCACAAACACAAAACAAATGCAACAAAGCATAACCATAACAATCCCCATAAAACCCTGTCTAACACTAAATGGGACATAGTAAACATCTACGCCCTAACACAGTGCAGACCTATACCCTGAATACAACGGCTGCGGGTGTCGACAAGACACCAAGTGAACCTAAATTACCAAATTAAGAACACTGCCGCCACCCAGAGAGTCCCTCATGGAGCTGGAACCTAGGGCCACCCTAAGGACCCTAACTTCCTAACAACTAACTAGACAACAATGCGGGAGAGCCTCCATGAACAGGACAGTCCAGGACAGTTCAATCTGGGGGCCTGACAGGAGGAACTGCATCAACCCAGTGGAGGGCTTCAGTCGGGGAAGTGAAGAACTTAGTGGATGTCCCATCCACTACCCTGAGACGAGCAGGATACTGCATCGAGTAGCGGTAGCCCTTGGCACGCAGCTTAGATTGGACCTCAGTGAACTGCACTCACTGCTTACGAAGCTCCACAGAAAAGTCAGGGTAGAAAGACACTCTACTCCCACCACAAAGGACCTCTCTCTTAAGTCACACCGCACGGAGAACAGCATCCCTGTCCTTGAAGTGCAGAAGTTTGGCCAGGAAGGGACGTGGAGGTCCCCCGGGAGGAGGAGGCCTAGCCAGGACCCTATAAGCCCGCTCAACAGAGAAATAAGGAGAGAAGGTGTCCACTGGAGGAATCGCCATCAGCCATGTTTCAAGAAATAACACTGGATCAGCCCCCACCTTCTCCGGAAGGCCAACAAGACGAATATTATTATGCCTCAAGAGGTTCTCCATGTCATCCATACGAATCAGAACTCCCATGACCTGACGCTGGAGGGATTCAACCCGCTCTGGCAAGGGATGGACAGTATCCTCCAGTGTAGAGACCCGGCGCTCCACCTCCTCTGTGTGCTCACGGATCTTTTGGGTCTCATGTAGCAAAATAACAAATTCCTGCCGTAGTTAATCCACTTTGGTCATCATGATGGATTGGCAGGAGGTAAAAGCAGCCAGGAGCTCCGAGAACCGATGATCCATATCTGTAGCATCATAGACAGGCTGTTCAGGGGACTGTTTTTGCCGGGTAGTCGGAGACCCTTCAAACAGTGACAGAGGCGGATCAGGAGAATCACCCCCGGGACGGTCCTGAGATCTGGAGAACTGGCCCAGCACCTTCGCCGCCTGCGCTGACACTTTGGTGGCAAAAGAGGTCTGAGCACCAGGATCCCGCAGAGAGGGGTCACAGGAGCGGGAGGACCCCTCATCAGAAGAAGCATCTTCATCCGAGGCCGGCCGCAGGGCCTCAACATATTGTTTGGGCTTCTTATGTCTGTGGCTACCTCGGGGACCCCCCATGCTGAACAGAGACACACAAAGAGCCGGTAGAAAGGCACCAGAACACAGTCCAGAGCGTGCAGTGATCACCGTAGATCACGCAGGCCCAGCACAGGGCAACACAGAGAGCAGGTAGAGAGGCACCAGGTGTATAGAGCAGGTAGGGGGGGGGGGGGGCACCCCAGGGGATGAGTCCACAGAAGATAGCGGAGGCACCACTAGTCCCAGCCTGTCCAGGTCACACAGGGAGCGGGTAGAGAGACACTAGCTGTACAAGGCAGGCACAAGGGGACAGCTCAGAGGGTCAGGCAGTCCAGCAGCAGCGAGGGCAGCACCACAAGTCCCAGCAATCCTCCCAGCAAGGAGCAGGTAGAAAGTCACCAGAGTAGAGGGGGGGGGGGTATATAGCAGGCAGTAAGAGCCCCTCAGTGGACAGGCAGGCCACAGTAGAGAAGGAGAGCACCCCAATGTCCAGGAGGGCCAGCCAGGGAACGAAGGTACTCACTCAGCACACCCCAGCAACACAGCAGGAGCCAGCAGCAAGGAGCAGAAGCAGCAGCTCCACCAGGTGACGTCAGCACCCTCCCACTCCGGCGGAAGCAGCTACACACAAGCCCCGTCCACAAAGGCTGAAGATGGCGCCTGTCCTTTCAGGATGGCCGAGGGAGCCGGAGCAGAGAAGAGCCAGGAAGACCTCGGAGCAGACCACCGCCTCACAGCCCGGCCTCAGGGAACCCCTGCCAGCAGCCTGCTTAACCTCCGGACCTCCTCTGCACACCGCCGGCCAGCTCCACAAGCCGCAGCCACCGGAGACCCTCCACGCAAAAGCACCAGAGTGGTACCGCAGCCTCACCCCGCGATCCCGGCATGGAACATGCCCCTTATTAGTTTACTTGCGCGTCTTTGCACCTTCTCCAGCTCCACAATGTCCCTTTTATGAACCGGTACCTAAAACTGAACAGCATATTCCAGGTGAGGCCGTACCAATGCTTTATAAAGGGGTAGTATTATGTCCCTGTCCCTCAGGTCCATGCCTCTTCTGATACATGACAATATCCTGCTGGCCTTAGAAGCAGCTGCCTGACATTGTGCTGTTCTGTATCTATGATCCATAAGTCACCAGATTCTTCTCCACCAGTGACTCCCCCAGTTTAACCCCCCCTAAGACATACCTTTACCTTCTCTGCATGTACAGTTGGGGCGGCTAGACAGTCCCCCTCAGATGTCCTGTGTTACCATGTGGACTGGTGGACCTTACGTGCTGGTCCTTCTGGTATCTGCCGTTCCTTTTTCTCTTTATCGTATTGCAGTGTTGATACGGGACTGTTTTTGCCGCACAGCAATGGGCTGTTCCAAATAGGTGTGGTTTATATGTCTATATCTATTTATATATGTATTCATGTATATGGAGTTTGCCTTCCCATCTCGGAAGTCTTCTGCAGGTTCTCTCTTCTTGGATGGCTGGTACAGCATGCTATACCTTAAAGCGGTACCACAAGTTATCCCCTCGGTCTTTTCCATACAGAATGCATGAAACATGCGCACATAGGGGGTACGTTTTAAAGTAGTGTAATACCACTACCACTAGTAGGGTCTTCTCCAGCATGGCTGTATAGCTCAGCTCAGTATAGCTTAGTGCATTGGCATGGCATACCCTTAAAGAATACCTATCCTGATCTTGATTAGGGATGTCCCGATACCGATACTAGTATCGGTATCGATTCCAGGTATTTGCATGGTATCGGGGACACGTTTAATGTCCCAGATACCTGCTGCAGTGCGGCGTCCTCCAGTTAAATGCCCCGCTCCGCGGCCCCGTTCTCCTGTACAAATCATGGCGTCACATGAAGGATCACGTGACACACACTTAACTCCACCTCCTCCACTGTGCCCAGTGTAACACTATAGAGGTGACAGAGTGACGAGTATGTCACATGCTCCTCCATAGGACGCCATGATGCGGACGGGAGAACGGGGCAGCAGAGCGGCGACACCCAACAGAGGACAGCCACAGCTGAGCGCTGTCTACAAGTGGGGTAGCCTGCTGTCTACAAAGGGGGGGGCTGCTGTCTACAAGGGGGGGCTGCTGTCTACAAGGGGGGGGTCTGCTGTCTACAAGGGGGGGTCTGCTGTCTACAAGGGCGGGGGGGTGCTGTCTACAAAGGGGGGCCTGCTGTCTACAAGAGGGGGGGTCTTGCTGTCTACAAGGGGGGGGGTCCTGCTGTCTACAAGGGGGAGGGGCTGCTGTCTACAAGGGGGGGGGCTTCTGTCTACAAGGGTGGGGCCTGCTGTCTACCAGGGGGGGGCTGCTGTCTACAAGGGTGGGCGCTGTCTACAAGGGAGGGGGGGCTGCTGTCTACAGGGGGCTGCTACTAATGTCTGCAGGGGGCTGCTGACAATGTCTGCAACTATCTACTACCTACCAGGGGATACTACCTACTATAAAGGCAATCTTACAGCAGAATCACCTGCACTAACTTGAATTTATAGGTAGATCATACAGGTGACCTGATTTCTACCTACAGGTGACCTGGTGACTCTCCTACCTATTCTTGCTTTAGCTTTTTGGGCGCCTTTGCCTTTATCTTTTCAAGTAGCTCGTTCTCTACTGGATCTTTATCCCTGTTCTTTTTGTAAAGAACGAGACATAGCAGAGACTGCACTCACCATCCATGTATCTTTATTCAATCCTGTGTAGGCACAATCCTGTGTAGGCACAAGATTGAATAAAGATATGTGGATGGTGAGTGCAGTCTCTGCTTTGTCTTGTTCTTGTGCATTAGTACTTCTATTAGACTTAGCACCGCCTATATCCACATCCCTCCGGGATCCAAGCGTTACCTCTCCTGTTTATAATACCTGACCCCTAGTCCTGCAAGAGCCGATCGTTCCTCTTACTACTGTACCTGTTCTGTTTGTCCACATGTTCCCTGGCATTGTCTTTTGCATCAGTGCTTGCTGATTTTGTCTCTGCTGTTCCCACCGTTTTTGGACAATAAGTTTTCCCCGATGTCCCCCCAATGAAACAAGCAAGAAAAGAGGAAAAATAATATTTTTCTCATAGTCTTCATTGGGGGACACCCATTGTTTGGATTCTCTGCTTTGGTGGTTCTCCACTTGGTGGTGGTCCTTCCTTTCCTGCTCTCTGACTTCTCTTTTTCTACTCCTCTGATACAAACTGATAACTTCATTGCCAGTGGTTGGGTATATCCTGCTAAGAAGGAGTCACTGCTTATTTTCAGCCACTATCCAGGGTCTCCTGTGTTCCCCATTGAAGACTAATAAGAAAGAATTTATGGATGAATAAAAAAAATTATAATTCTGCTCATAGAAAACATTTTTAATAGTCTGATGACTATTTCTATATTTCTTTTGCAGCTTATAAATCAGGGAGAAGATCTGAACAATATTAATTGTATAAACATAATAGTAAAAGAAGAGACAGATGTGAGCAGTGATGAGCAGTATAAGGAGGACATTCCTACAGGTAACCCCCCAGGTTAGTAGTAACTACTAAATGTAGAGAAGAGTCACACAATATTTTGTGGAATTTTTTTAACTCTCTTATCATCAGATATATCACATCATACTGTTACTGAACAAATCCTGTATACTGAGACAATATTACCAATAATCCCAGTATACAAGGAGGAATATTATCACCATACATATTACCATCATACTGTTACTGACCAAATCCTGTATTCTGAGATAATTACCAATAATACCAGTATACAAGGAGGAATATTATCACCATATATATTACCATCATACTGTTACTGACCAAATGCTGTATACTGACCAATAATACCAGTATACAGGGAGGAATATGATCACCATATATATTACCATCATACTGTTACTATCCAAATCCAGTCTTTTGAGACCAGTAATACCAGTATACATGAAGGAAATATTATCACCATACATATCACCATCATCTGTTATTGACCAAATCCTATAAACTGAAACCAATATTGGCAGTATTGCCAGCATACAAGGAAAAATCTTATCACCATACTATTACTGACTAAATCCTGTATACAGAGAACACTATCACCAATAATACCAGTACACATGGAGTAGATATTATTACTATACATATTTAAATCATACTATTACTGACCAAATCCTGTATAATGAGACCAATATTACCAATTATACCAGTATACAAAGAGGAATATTATCACCGTGCATATTACCATCATACTGTTAGTGACCAAATCCTGTATACTGAGACCAATATTATCAATAATACCAGTATACAAAGAGGAACATTATCAATATACATATTACCATCATACTGGAATTTTTTTAACTCTCTTATCACCAGACATACCACATCATACTGTTACTGAACAAATCCTGTATACTGAGACCAATATTACCAGTATACAAGGAGGAATATTATCATCATACTATTACTGACCAAATCATATATACTGAGACCAATATTACCAATAATCCCAGTATACAAGGAGGAATATTATCAATATACATATTACCATCATACTGTTACTGACCAAATCCTGTTTACTAAGACCAATATTATCAATTACACCAGTATACAAGGTAACAGCAACCTCCAAATACTCCCAAGGGACTTCAATAGGCGCAGAAAGGATGAGGGGTAATAGTTGTATAGATGATAGCATTTATTTGCAGAACAACGCGTTTCGACGCCAGGACGGGCGTCTTTCTCAGTTCTTATGATCCTTTTGTTGTTTTGTGTTCAATAAAATTGCTTGATTAAGAACACTTACCTGCATCCTGTGTATACCTGGATAGAGCAGCGCCTGGATCCATTGGTCTTTTTTCTCACAAGTATTCCATTTCTCAGTTCTTGAACTTGAGAAAGACGCCCCTTGAAGTCCCTTGGGAGTATTTGGAGGTTGCTGTTACCATTACACCTTTGTGGTGGCGGGACTGGCTGCATTTTGGAAACTCTCAACAGTGTTGTGCCTGGTACACTAGCACAACTTACCGGGTAAGCGCTTCCAGTAAACTACTGTGAAATTCCACTTGCCCGGTTAATGCACTATGGAGCGCTTCTCTTTCTTTTGTACCAATATACAAGGAGGATTATTATCACCATATATACTACCATCATACTGTTATTGAGCAAATCCTGTATACTGACCAATATTACCAGTATACATGGAGGAAATATTATCACCATGCATATTACCATCACACTGTTACTGACCAAATCCTGTATACTAAGACCAATAATACGACTACACAAGGTACAAAAATATAGCCAAATCTAGGCCACATTACTACCACATAGTGATTAAATAATATTGTCATGCTAGTACCATATAAAACTACTATATACAGACCAAAATTCCCCCATATAGTGACCCTATAGAGGTAGACACCATCTCTATGCAGGTTCTGCTGACCGTTTAAGGTTATTACAGTTGCACTACAGGGGGCGTTGTCTTTGATCAGAGTCAATTACTTTTCTCATCTTTCTCAACGAGCCCACATAGCATGTCTGCTGGACGAGCATTTTAGGCTCTTAAAATTTTCATCTACTTCTATATAAACTTTTCATCTACAGTTCCCCAAACATTGATGATACAGTACCCCCATAGTAATTGTTTCTATTCTGTGCCCCACACTGATTATATACCCCTTCTGTGCCTCACACTGATATTATAACCCTTCAGTACCCCCACACTGATATTAGGCCTCTCATGTGCCCTGCAAACTTCTGTACGCCAACTCTGATACAACGCCACTTTTGCACACCCAAACTATTCTCTACCTCTGTGCCAACCCCCCCCCCCTCTCCTCTTTGTGCTAGTCGTAAAAAAAAAAACGGAAAAAAAAAACGGAAAAAAAAAAACTACTCGTCATCATTCCCACCGGAGCGGCTGTTTCCTCCACCAAATATAAACCTGGTGCTGGCTGCTCCATAACTCTCTTTGCAGAGAGACAAAGAAGCAGACACAGTTGAAAGTGATGCTCCTCCCACTCCCCACCCCCAAGGAGCTGAGACATACTGTATACCTCAGATCCCCAGAGGAGCCCCCTTCTCTGCTGGGCGAAGTCACATCCCCTGCAACCTTGATCAGAACACCCATTAATTGAAGGACTACTGCTCCCCAGAGGAGCTTGAAAGACAAGGATCACCTCCCAATCGTTGTGTCTTGAGAGTAGTTCTGTGTCCCGGCAATCTGTGATTGGGCGAGGGCATGTTCTCGGAAAGAATAGTTCTCCTAAAGCCATTTCAGGTAGTTATTCAGGATATGAGACCTTTAAGGCTGTATTCAGATCACGGTTAGTCACTGCCAGTCCGGCCCCCATCTCATTCATTTAAATGAGCCGACCGGAGTCAGATAGTGACTCCGGTCGGTTAACTTTTTGCCCTGGATCCGGTTTTGTGACCGGACTAAAACCGTGGTATACTACAGTTTCAAGTTCGGTCACAAAACCGGATAAGGGGCAAAAATGAGCCGACCGGAGTCACTATCTGATTCTGGTCGGCTCATTAAAGTGAATGAGATGCTGTGACTTTAAAGGGGTACTCCGGTGAAAAACTTTTTTTTTTATTTTTTTAAATCAACTGGTGACAGAACTAGAGATGAGCAAACTCACAGTAAATTTGATTCGTCATAATGGGTATCATTTTAATCGTATTGACCCTCAGAATAAAGAACACACGTCATTTTTACCATAAATTGTTTGGCGTGAAAACGAAACCTTCCAAAATTAGCAAAATTGCGTTTTTCTTTTTAATTTCCCCACAAAAATAGTGTTTTTTGGTTGCGCCATACATTTTATGATATAATGAGTTATGTCATTACAAAGGACAACTGGTCGCGCAAAAAACAAGCCCTCATACTAGTCTGTGGATGAAAATATAAAAGAGTTATGATTTTTAGAAGGCGAGGAGGAAAAAATGAAAACGTAAAAATTAAATTGTCTGAGTCCTTAAGGCCAAAATGGGCTGAGTCCTTAAGGGGTTATGGTCGCCCTTTATAAATCTCTTACCACTGCAAAGTGAAAAAGCAAAAGTGTGTACCTAAGTCGTTTTAGTCAAAATCACCATTTTTACCATTACCATCACCATTAGTCAAAAGCATCGCAATCCAATGGGTCATCAGTTTTCTTGGGTCACTTTCCCGTATTGACCTGGCAGTGGTAAATGCCGCTATGTTAGGGTGTGTGGTGAAGGTTGAATATTTATTAAGAAGCCTCTCGGATCACTCATCTTTCCTAGTGCAGTTCAGGCCGGTGGAAAATTTTGGGGAACCTCTGCCTTTATGGCATCTTAAAGGGATACTCCGGTGCTCGAACGTTCTGAACATTTTGTTCTGAATGCTCAGAGCCGAAGGCAGTGGTCATGACGGTCACGCCCCCTCGTGATGTCACAGTCACAGCCACACCCCCTCCATTGATGTCAAACTTTTTATATGTTGTACATCTTTGCAAAACAATAGTTTTTCTAATATACTGTACTTTCTTTTTTTAAATGTGGCATTTTGTTAAAGAAAACTGGCTTTGAAAATCCCACCACTAGGGGTCCCCATACCTCCTGGGACACTGATGAGTCCCACAGCAGCATGAGCGTGTCCAAGGGTCATGGACACAAGATGGCTGATTGACAAGGCTGCAGGAGGAACACAGCCTGCAGCAACACTGCTGTAACGAAGATTTTTACCAATCCTGTGCCTCCAGCTGTTGCAAAACTACAACTCCAAGCATGCCTGGACGGTCAAAGGATGTCTGGGCATGCTGAGAGTTGTAGTTTTTGTAAAAGCTGTAGGCACACAGACGAAGGGAACACTGCTGTAAAAATGAGGCAAGAGAAGGACAGTGACAGTGCCCATTTAATGAAGAAAGAAGTGTCCCTTTAGGAAAAGGATACGGAGGGGCACAAAAATGGCCTAAATAGGGAGGAGACAAACAATAGAAAGTACTTCGGTAACAATCAGGCACCACGAGTCTCAAAATAGAGGCACAAGCCGTAATAGATCAGACACAGCGATCAGTGATGACCGCCGATCAATTCAATCTAGTGGGCTTTGAAATACATTTGAAAAATGAAATCTAAAAAACCTTAATTTTTTTTTTTTTTTGTAAAGAATGTAAAGAAGGTAAAACTCCTGTTGTGATAGGCCCTTTAGGGTTTAACATAATAGTAGGAGGTCTATAGAAGTGCAGAACAGCGTGAAACGGCTGTCGCCACCTGTGTACGCGCTGTTGTCCTCATTTGTCTGAACCATATGAGCACCTTCTAATAAACTTCTGGAATAATAACGTCTAAAGAAGATGATCCCTGGTGGTCGCCACTTTCTCTACTCACTTCTGGTTTAAAAGTAGTAAGAAATAGCAAAAGAACTATAGAAGTATCGTAATTGCACCAACCTGATGAGTATAGATAACATGTCCATTTTACTGCACAGGGAACAACGTAACAATTACACCCTCCCCCCTTCCTACAATTTACACAATTGCATCTTTATTTCAATTTCATGTAACAACATTTTTTATTCTGTTTCACAATACATATATGGTAAAATAAAGGTACAAAGTACAAAAAAAGCCCTAATATGGCTCTGGAGATGGGAAAGTAAGAGTTTTGGCTCTTAGAAGGAGAGAAAGCAAAACAGTTAATGCAAAAATCAATTAAAAATGTCCTGGGTTGTTAAGGTTGTTACTTAAAAATAAAATCTTTTTTTTAATTTTCAGCAGATGACTGTACCAGGAGATCAGAGGAGAATCTTATATCTTCATATTATAAAGCAGATGATGATATCACACAAGATACATATGAAGAACATTCCATTATCCCAGATACACCCTCAGCCCTTCACAGCCAAGATCTCTCATCTGATCCCTTAATAAAGGAGAAGCCATTTTTATGTTCAGAATGTGGGAAAAGGTTCACTAAGAATTCAAGTCTTCTTAAACATCAAATAACTCACACAGGAAAGAAGCCATTCTCGTGCTCAGAATGTGGGAAATGTTTTACTCTTAAATCCTCTCTGATTGAACACCAGAAAATTCACTCAAGTAAGAAGCTATTTTCATGTTCAGAATGTGAAAAATGTTTTACTCAAAAATCAAATCTTGTTGAACATCAAAAAACTCACACAGGAGAGAAGCCATTTTCATGTTCGGAATGTGGGAAATGTTTTACTCAGAAAGCAAATCTTGTTGAACATCAAAAAACTCACACAGGAGAGAAGCCATTTTCTTGTTCCGAATGTGGGAAATGTTTTACTCATAAATCATCTCTTGTTGAACATAAGAGAATTCACACAGGTGAGAAGCCATTCTCATGTTCGGAGTGTGAAAAATGTTTTACTCAGAAATCAAGTCTTGTTGAACATCAAAGAACTCACACGGGGGTAAAGCCATTTTCATGCACAGAATGTAGGAAATGTTTTACTCAGAAATCAAGTCTTCTTTCTCATCAAAAAACTCACACAGGAGAGAAGCCATTTTCATGTGCAGAATGTGAAAAATGTTTTAGTCAGAAATCACATCTTGTTAAACATCAAAGAACTCACACAGGAGAGAAGCCATTTTCATGTCCAGATTGTGAAAAATGTTTTTCTCAGAAATCAAGTCTTGTTGAACATCAAAGAACTCACACAGGAGAGAAGCCCTTTTCGTGTATAGAATGTGGAAAATGTTATACTTGGAAATCAGATTATGTTAAACATAAAAAGATTCACACAGGGGAGAAGCTATTTCCATGTTCAGAATGTGGGAAACATTTTAATGATAAATCACATCTTGTTAAACATCGAAGAATTCACACAGGAGAGAAGCCATTTTCATGTTCAGAATGTGGGAAATGTTTTACTCAGAAATCAATACTTATGAGACATTTAAGAATTCACACTGGAGTGAAGACAATTCAGAGTAATAAATTATGCAGATAAGACATCTATATATTAACCATGTACATAGGATATCTGACATTTATACATATATCATATACTGCATCTCCAAACTTGTTCCCAATTGTTAATAAAAGTTTTCTTTTAGAACGTAGTCACCGATCCAGTGATGTCATCACTATAGTTTACATGGTAGGAAAAGAGTGTGATATATGGTTGTGATATTCACTGCTCCTCATGGAGAAGACCCAACAGGCATAATCCATGGGGAGCTGCTACTGGAGACCCAAACACCTCAGAGAGAAGGGACTTATTCCAGTGATGAAGAATTCCAGGACATGACCAGATTAGAGACACAAAATCACTTCTATCTTCTGGCTTCTAGGACATTATTCTGATGGAAGAACTTTACACATTATAAAAAGTCCTATAGGTGTTGGGGAACATTTATAGACAATTGTTGGCCCCAGCTTTCATGGCGTACCATAGGCCCCCTGCCTCCATATTACACAGGTCTGATGGGGTAACAGGGTAAGTGAGGGTTAATGTTTGTGGTTACAACAATAACTGTACAAGGATATATCCCATAAACATAAATGGAGGGGGTGTGGCGGCTGTGTAAGGATGAGTGGGTTGCCATTTCAGAGATCGCAGGGGTCCCTTTGGATTGGGGGATTTTTTTGGCCCCGGAGTACCCCTTTAAGGAAATAGGTCGGTATAGACTGGGTGGAGCCCATCTCACACATTAGTAGAAATGGTGTGCACTGTAGAATACTGACAGCGTGTTAAATGGGTACTCCGTCTGTTCATGGTGGTCCTGTCACTGGGGTTGGCGGTTGATTGCTCAAGCCTCAATTTCAGGCTTTGAGCAATCAATCGCCGATTGGACGCACAGGAGGCAAGTAAGGCACCGTCCTGCTGCACTCTTGCTGATCGGGATATCGCGATTTTACTGATCAGCCCGACTGAGCTGCCGGGAAGCTTTCACTTTCACTTTAGACACGGCGATCAACTTTGATCGCCGCGTCTAAAGAGTTAATGCCAGAAATCTGCCTGAACAGCGATGTTCGGCATTAGCCACGGGTCCTGGCTGCTGATAGCAGCCATGACCATGTGGGTATGATGTGAGCTCAGCTCCTGAGATCACTTCATAACCCTCCCATGCCGCAGCGCCGTTTTGAAACGGCATTTTGCAGCAAGGGGTTAAACCTTTCTAAACGGCCAGCCCAGGTTATCTAACAAATTATTACCTACCGTATATACTCGAGTATAAGCAGAGTTTTTCAGCACGATTTTTCGTGCTGAAAACACCCCCCTTGGCTTATACTCGAGTGAACTCTCCGCCTTGCTGGGAGTTGTAGTTTTGAAACCTCTGGAGGTCCGCAGGTTGAAGACCACTGCGGCCTTCGACATCATCCAGCCCCCCCCCCCTCTCACCCCCCTTTAGTTCTGTACTCACCTCCACTCGGCGCTGGTCCGGTGCTGCAGGACTGTCCGGTGGGGAGGTCGTCCGGTGGGATAGTGGTTCCGGGCTGCCATCTTCACCGGGGGGGGCCTCTTCTCCGCGCTTCGGGCCCGGCCCCGTAATAGTCACGGTGCCTTGACGACGACGCAGAGGTACGTTCATTACCAACGTCCATCTGCGTCATCGTCAAGGCAACGCCTCTATTCCGGCACGAAGCGCGGAGAAGAGGCCCCCCGGTGAAGATGGCAGCCCGGATCCACTATCCCCCCTGACGACCTCCCCACCGGACAGTCCTGCAGCACCGGACCAGCGCCGAGCGGAGGTGAGTACAGAACTAAAGGGGGTGAGAGGGCGCTGGATGATGTCGAAGGCCGCAGTGGTCTTCAACCTGCGGACCTCCAGAGGTTTCAAAACTACAACTCCCAGCAAGCCCGGACAGCCGATGGCTGTCCGGGCATGCTGGGAGTTGTAGTTTTGAAACATCTGGAGGTCCGCAGGTTGAAGACCACTGTATCAGACATTGACAAGCGGTGATGATGATGACATGTGGTGATGATGACAAGGGGATGATGAAGGGCGGGTGTGGGATGATGACAGGGGGATGATGAAGGGGGGTGTGGGATGATGGCAAGAGGATGATGACAAGGGGATGATGAAGGGGGATGGGGATGATGACAAGGGGATGATGAAGGGCGGGTGTGGGATAATGACAGGGGGATGATGAAGGGGAGGTGTGGGATGATGACAAGGGGATGATGACAAGGGGGTGTGTGGGATGATGACAAGGGGATGATGAAGGGGTGTGTGGGATGATGACAGGGTGATGATGACAGGGTGATGATGACAGGGTGATGATGATGATGAGGGTGTTAATGACGGGGGTCTGGATGATGACAGGGGGGGATGATGTATTTCCCACCCTAGGCTTATACTCGAGTTAATAATTTTCCTGGGATTTTGGGCTTATATTCGGGTCGGCTTATACTCGAGTATATACGGTACCTATAATGTCCTAACACCAACCATCACACACACATTCCTTATCAACATAAATAGAGCACCAAAACTATCCAAACTAGGAAACATAATAATATATATTTTTTTAATATTAAAAAGAAAAATATGGCTAGCTGCCATATCTAAAAATAATACCAACTTGGAAAAGGATTTTTTTTTCTCCCTAACCTTACAATAAGCCAACACACTGGCCCTCATTTACTAACAGCATTCTGAGTCTTTTTGTCGGGTTGTGTGCCTAAATTCTGAATGTGCGACAGAAAAAAAACGACAGAATCAGAAACACTGAGAGTGAAAAAAAAAACCTACATAATGGGCGTGGTTTTCGGGAAAAAGAGGCGTGTAGCCTACATTTCATCCAAAATCACTTGTCTTTTCTGAAAACCACTCTGAAAATCATGTGGTTTTCTGGTAAGAAAACCCTACACTTTAAAGCATGTATAAAGTTTCCGAAAGCGGAGTAAATTAGCAAATACAATGGAAAAAAAAAGGTCGGAACAGCAAAAAACACAACAAAATCTACACTCCACTCTCGGTAAATAAGGGCCACTATATCTTAACAATATTTATTTAAATTTTATTTTTTTTATTACAAAAAGAAAAAGTATGGCTAACTGTCATAACTAAAAATAACTCCACCTGCAAAAGTATATATATTTTGTTAAAAAAAAAATAAAAAAAAATATGACTAACATATACATTGTACTAAAGAAATAAATCCTCTTTTTGGATGTAACAAACTCTGTGCTTTGCAACCAGTTTGCCTCCAGCTGTTGCATAACTACAACCGCCAGCATGCACGGACAGCCAAAGGGCATTCTGGGAGTTGTAGTTTTGCAGCCCCCCCATGTGAATGTACAGGCTGCATTCACACGGGCGGGGGTTTACAGTGAGCTTCTCGCTGCTAGTTTGAGATGCAGCAAATTTTCCGCTGCAGCTCAAGCTCCCAGTGGGAAACTCTGTGAAACCTCCACCTGCGTGATGTACCCTAAAAACACTACATTACACAAAATAAAAGTACACTACATATACCCTTACACAGTTACACCCCCCCCCCAATAGAAATGAAAAACTTCTGGTACGGCATGCTTTCCAAAATGGAGCCTCCAGCTGTTGCAAAACAACAACTCCGAGTATTGCTGGACAGCCATTGACTGTCCAGTCATGCTGGGAGTTTTGCAACAGCTGGAGGCACCACGTTCGGGAAACACTGCTATAGGGTAATTTTGGTGGAGGAGGCAAGTGTCATTCTTGAATCCGGGTCTGTCCCTATGCAAATCCCCAATTTAGTCCTCAAATGCGCATGGCCCTCTCTCTTTTCAGAGCCCTGTTGTATTTCAAGGAAACAGTTAAGTGCCACATATGGGGTATTTCTGTACTCGGGAGAAATTGCCTAACAAATTTTGAGGGGCTTTTTCTCCTTATACCCCTTATGAAAAGGTAAATTTGGGGTCTACACCAGCATGTTATTGTGAAAAAAAAGTAATTTTTTTACACTAACATAGTTACATAGTTAGTATGGTTGAAAAAAGACAAACGTCCATCAAGTCCAACCAGGGGATTGAAGTGAAGGGTGTAAGGGGATAAGGGGAAGGATGTAGTTTTATAATTCTGCATAAGCATTAATGTTATTTTGTTCCAGGAATGTATCTAACCCTGCTTTAAAGTTGTTAATTGTTCCTGCTGTGACCAGTTCCTGAGGTAGACCGTTCCATAAATTCACAGTCCTCACGGTAAAGAAGGCGTGTCGCCCCTTTAGACTAAACCTTTTCTTCTCCAGACGGAGGGAGTGCCCCCTCGTCCTTTGGGGGGTTTAACATGCTGGTGTTGCTCCATACTTTTCATTTTTACAATGCTTTAAAATTTAAAATGCTCTGCGGACGCACAACAAGGCTCAGGAATGAGAGTGCACTATGTACATTTGAGGCCTAAATTGGTGATTTGCACAGGGGTGGCTGATTTTTCAGCGGTTCTGACATGAACGCAAAAATATAAATACCCACATGTGACCCCATTTTGGAAACTACACCCCTCACGGAACGTAACAAGGGGTATAGTGAGCCTGAACACCCCACAGGTGTTTGACGAATTTTCGTTAAAGTTAGATGGGAAAATGAAAGAAACATTTTTTTTTCACTAAAATGCTGGTGTTCACAAGGGAAAATAGGAAAAAAGCCCCCTAAAATTTGTAACTCCATTTCTTCTGAGTAAGAACATACCCCATATGTGGATGTAAAGTGCTCTGCAAGAAAACTACAATGCTGAGAAGAGAAGGAGCTCCATTGGGCTTTTTTTAGAGAAAATTTGACCGGAATTGAAGGCCACGTGTGTTTACAAAGCCCCCATGGTGCCAGAACAGTAGAGCCCCCCAACCTGACCCCATTTTGGAAACTACACCCCTCACGTAATGTAATAAGGGGTACAGTTAGCATTTACACCCCACAGGTGTCTGAGATTTTTGGAACAGTGGTCTGTGAAAACGAAAACATTTATTTTTCACTTGCACAGCCCACTGTTCCAAAGATCTTTCAAACGCCAGTGGGGTGTAAATACTCACTGCACCCCTTATTACATTCCGTGAGGGGTATAGTTTTCAAAATGGGGTCACAGGGGGGCTTTGTAAACGCACATGGCCCCCAACTTCCATTCCAAACAAATTCTCTCTCCAAAAGCTCAATAGCGCTACTTCTCTTCTGAGCATTATAGTTCGCCCGCAGAGCAAATTATATCCACATATGGGGTATTTCCATACTAAGAAAAAATGGGGTTACAAATGTTGGGGGGCATTTTCTCCTATTACCCCTTGTAAAAATAAAAAATTTGGGGAAAAACCAGCATTTTTGTGAAAATTTTTTTTTATTTACATATCCAACTTTAATGAAAAGTCGTCAAACACCTGTGGCTCCCTGTACCCCTTGGTATGTTCCTTGAGGGGTGTAGTTTCCCAAATAGTATGCAGTGAGGTTTTTTTTTTCTGTTCTGGCACCATAGGGGCTTCCTAAATGCGACATGCCCCCCCCCAAAACCATTTCAGCAAAATTTGCTTTCCAAAAGCCAAATGTGACTCCTTCTCTTCTAAGCATTGTAGTTCGCCTCTGCCAGGCATGGGGCAATAAATACTCTGACACAAGGTTACAAATAACTTGCTTTACTGAGGCAGGATAGATGGCAAAATCCGTTACAGCACAGATTGGTATAAAGGGAGGTGCAGGGTCACCCTTGGAAGCCTATCGCCTTGCTGGGTTTACCTCACGCAAACTCCGCTAACAATAGGTTTTAACAGAATTAAAGCAACAGGTACATAGAAAAGGCCAGAACATTAAC
The DNA here is from genome assembly GCF_029499605.1 of Hyla sarda. Classification (NCBI taxonomy): domain Eukaryota; kingdom Metazoa; phylum Chordata; class Amphibia; order Anura; family Hylidae; genus Hyla; species Hyla sarda. The sequence continues at coordinate 604,143,366 of NC_079189.1, forward strand.
CATAGCATAACATTGCATTATATTGAGTCCTGAGTAATGTGGGCCCAAGACGGACACTGAAGGCAACATCTGCCACACAGGATGGGCAGAATTCTATATTCTTTACTGGGTCACCACAGCAGTTGTACAAGATATTAGTTAGCGGCTCCAGTGTGACATACTAGTGATTTTATTAAGAAAACACTGATATGGAAGCAAGTACTGCAGGTGCGTTTACCAACTATACGAATTGCACTATGGTGTAAGAAATTGATTTTGTAGTTCCCAAGTAAATCCATAAGAGATCTTGACCATTCGCTAGATTACACCAGTCTCCAATTACTTACCCAAGAGTTCTACTATATTATTTGTAAATGAGACAATAAATACAGTATATATTAAATGCTAAGATTGTATCCTATTAGCCCCTTGGTTACCGTTCATTTGAGACACTGATAGTCTCATACTGGATACACCATTTGTAGGTGTTAAAGGGGTATTCCGCCCCTAGACATCTTATCCCCTATACAAAGGATAGGGGATAAGATCTCTGATTATGGAGGGCCCGCCGATGCGGACCCCTCTCGAATTCCCTGCTGCACCCGGCATTCGTTTAGAGCATCGGGTGCAGCACCATCACGCCCCCACCCATACACTTGCATTGAGAGGGCATGGCCATAATGTCACAAGTGGTGTGTGACCGTGATGTCACAAGCCTCCGCCCCACATCGCCAGTCAACCGGCACAGAACGAAGTTCGCTCCGTGCACCGGATGTCTGGGCTGCCGCAGCTGAGTTCGGAGGGGTCCTTGGGATAGGGGATAAGATGTCTGGGGCTATGTACCCCTTTAAGTAACTGTGTGTGAATATAATTATAGGGTAATTAACAGAATTGCTGAGCATCTGAAGATTGAAGTCCAGTAGGCACCAATCGAGGAGATTTACTGTCCAATGTACACAGTCAGTTTTTTCCAGCTTGGGGAAGCTGGAACTCGCCGCGCGCATGTGCAGTGTACTAAGACACCGCGGCATTGGGGTTTTGGGCTGAAAACTGGGGAGCATACAGAGGGACGGATCTGTGGGGATCTCAGAACTTTCCTGGGCGATCAGCAGCAATCTTAGCCCGATCACCGCACGGCCAGTGGAAGCAGCCAAGACAAACCCATATGCCCTGGTGCGTTAAGTCCCAGACGATGTCCCAGAAGGGAGTAGTGGTCTGTTTATTATTGTCTAGGGGTTAAAATATCATCTTAATAAAACCGCACAGTGAATGGCGTAGAAAAAAAAATTAGAATTGCTGATTTTTGATCCTTTCATATATGAGAAAAAAAAAATTATGAAACGTGATCAAAAAGCACATTACACACAGTGCCCTGCTACAGGCAGATAAAACACATATACAGCTCTACTGTGTACACAGACAGCTCAGCTACATGCACATTACACATATACAGCTCTACTGTGTTCACATACAGCTCAGCTACATGTACATTACACATATACAGCTCTACTGTGTACACATACAGCTCAGCTACATGTACATTACACATATACAGCTCTACTGTGTACACATACAGCTCAGCTACATGTACATTACACATATACAGCTCTACTGTGTACACATACAGCTCAGCTACATGCACATTACACACATACAGCTCTACTGTGTACACATACAGCTCAGCTACATGCACATTACACACAGCTCTGCTGTGTACACATACAGCTCAGCTACATGTACATTACACATATACAGCTCTACTGTGTACACATACAGCTCAGCTACATGCACATTACACATATACAGCTCTACTGTGTACACATACAGCTCAGCTACATGCACATTACACATATACAGCTCTACTGTGTACACATACAGCTCAGCTACATGCACATTACACATATACAGCTCTACTGTGTACACATACAGCTCAGCTACATGCACATTACACATATACAGCTCTACTGTGTACACATACAGCTCAGCTACATGCACATTACACACAGCTCTGCTGTGTACACATACAGCTCAGCTACATGTACATTACACATATACAGCTCTACTGTGTACACATACAGCTCAGCTACATGCACATTACACATATACAGCTCTACTGTGTACACATACAGCTCAGCTACATGCACATTACACATATACAGCTCTACTGTGTACACATACAGCTCAGCTACATGCACATTACACATATACAGCTCTACTGTGTACACATACAGCTCAGCTACATGCACATTACACATATACAGCTCTACTGTGTACACATACAGCTCAGCTACATGCACATTACACATATACAGCTCTACTGTGTACACATACGGCTCAGCTACATGCACATTACACATATACAGCTCTACTGTGTACACATACGGCTCAGCTACATGTACATTACACATATACAGCTCTACTGTGTACACATACGGCTCAGCTACATGTACATTACACATATACAGCTCTACTGTGTACACATACAGCTCAGCTACATGTACATTACACATATACAGCACTACTGTGTACACATACAGCTCAGCTACATGTACATTACACATATACAGCTCTACTGTGTACACATACAGCTCAGCTACATGCACATTACACATATACAGCTCTACTGTGTACACATACAGCTCAGCTACATGCACATTACACATATACAGCTCTACTGTGTACACATACAGCTCAGCTACATGTACATTACACATATACAGCTCTACTGTGTACACATACAGCTCAGCTACATGTACATTACACATATACAGCTCTACTGTGTACACATACAGCTCAGTTACATGTACATTACACATATACAGCTCTACTGTGTACACATACAGCTCAGCTACATGTACATTACACATATACAGCTCTACTGTGTACACATACAGCTCAGCTAGATGTACATTACACATATACAGCTCTACTGTGTACACATACAGCTCAGCTAGATGTACATTACACATATACAGCTCTACTGTGTACACATACAGCTCAGCTACATGCACATTACACATATACAGCTCTACTGTGTACACATACAGCTCAGCTACATGTACATTACACATATACAGCTCTACTATGTACACATACAGCTCAGCTACATGCACATTACACACAGCTCTACTGTGTACACATACAGCTCAGCTACATGCACATTACACATATACAGCTCTACTGTGTACACATACAGCTCAGCTACATGTACATTACACATATACAGCACTACTGTGTACACATACAGCTCAGCTACATGTACATTACACATATACAGCTCTACTGTGTACACATACAGCTCAGCTACATGTACATTATTCATATACAGCTCTACTGTGTACACATACAGCTCAGCTACGTGCACATTACACACATACAGCTCTACTGTGTACACATACAGCTCAGCTACATGTACATTACACATATACAGCTCTACTGTGTACACATACAGCTCAGCTACATGTACATTACACATATACAGCTCTACTGTGTACACATACAGCTCAGCTACATGTACATTACACATATACAGCTCTACTGTGTACACATACAGCTCAGCCACATGCACATTACACATATACAGCTCTACTGTGTACACATACAGCTCAGCTACATGCACATTACACATATACAGCTCTACTGTACACATACAGCTCAGCTACATGTACATTACACATATACAGCTCTACTGTGTACACATACAGCTCAGCTACATGTACATTACACATATACAGCTCTACGGTGTACACATACAGCTCAGCTACATGTACATTACACATATACAGCTCTACTGTGTACACATACAGCTCAGCTACATGCACATTACACATATACAGCTCTACTGTGTACACATACAGCTCAGCTACATGCACATTACACACATACAGCTCTACTGTGTACACATACAGCTCAGCTACATGTACATTACACATATACAGCTCTACTGTGTACACATACAGCTCAGCTACATGCACATTACACACAGCTCTACTGTGTAAACATACAGCTCAGCTACATGTACATTACACACATACAGCTCTACTGTGTACACAGACAGCTCAGCTACATGTACATTACACACATACAGCTCTACTGTGTACACAGACAGCTCAGCTACATGTACATTACACACATACAGCTCAGCTACATGCACATTACACATATACAGCTCTACTGTGTACACATACAGCTCAGCTACATGCACATTACACATATACAACTCTACTGTGTACACATACAGCTCAGCTACATGCACATTACACATATACAGCTCTACTGTGTACACATACAGCTCAGCTACATGCACATTACATATATACAGCACTACTGTGTACACATACAGCTCAGCTACATGTACATTACACATATACAGCTCTACTGTGTACACATACAGCTCAGCTACATGCACATTACACATATACAGCTCTACTGTGTACACATACAGCTCAGCTACATGCACATTACACACATACAGCTCTACTGTGTACACATACAGCTCAGCTACATGTACATTACACATATACAGCTCTACTGTGTACACATACAGCTCAGCTACATGCACATTACACATATACAGCACTACTGTGTACACATACAGCTCAGCTACATGTACATTACACATATACAGCTCTACTGTGTACACATACAGCTCAGCTACATGTACATTACACATATACAGCTCTACTGTGTACACATACAGCTCAGCTACATGCACATTACACATATACAGCTCTACTGTGTACACATACAGCTCAGCTACATGCACATTACACACATACAGCTCTACTGTGTACACATACAGCTCAGCTACATGTACATTACACATATACAGCTCTACTGTGTACACATACAGCTCAGCTACATGCACATTACACACAGCTCTACTGTGTAAACATACAGCTCAGCTACATGTACATTACACACATACAGCTCTACTGTGTACACAGACAGCTCAGCTACATGTACATTACACACATACAGCTCTACTGTGTACACAGACAGCTCAGCTACATGTACATTACACACATACAGCTCAGCTACATGCACATTACACATATACAGCTCTACTGTGTACACATACAGCTCAGCTACATGCACATTACACATATACAACTCTACTGTGTACACATACAGCTCAGCTACATGCACATTACACATATACAGCTCTACTGTGTACACATACAGCTCAGCTACATGCACATTACACATATACAGCTCTACTGTGTACACATACAGCTCAGCTACATGTACATTACACATATACAGCTCTACTGTGTACACATACAGCTCAGCTACATGCACATTACACATATACAGCTCTACTGTGTACACATACAGCTCAGCTACATGCACATTACACACATACAGCTCTACTGTGTACACATACAGCTCAGCTACATGTACATTACACATATACAGCTCTACTGTGTACACATACAGCTCAGCTACATGCACATTACACATATACAGCACTACTGTGTACACATACAGCTCAGCTACATGCACATTACACATATACAGCTCTACTGTGTACACATACAGCTCAGCTACATGCACATTACACACAGCTCTACTGTGTAAACATACAGCTCAGCTACATGTACATTACACACATACAGCTCTACTGTGTACACAGACAGCTCAGCTACATGTACATTACACACATACAGCTCAGCTACATGCACATTACACATATACAGCTCTACTGTGTACACATACAGCTCAGCTACATGCACATTACACATATACAACTCTACTGTGTACACATACAGCTCAGCTACATGCACATTACACATATACAGCTCTACTGTGTACACATACAGCTCAGCTACATGTACATTACACATATACAGCTCTACTGTGTACACATACAGCTCAGCTACATGCACATTACACATATACAGCTCTACTGTGTACACATACAGCTCAGCTACATGCACATTACACATATACAGCTCTACTGTGTACACATACAGCTCAGCTACATGTACATTACACATATACAGCACTACTGTGTACACATACAGCTCAGCTACATGTACATTACACATATACAGCTCTACTGTGTACACATACAGCTCAGCTACATGCACATTACACATATACAGCTCTACTGTGTACACATACAGCTCAGCTACATGTACATTACACATATACAGCTCTACTGTGTACACATACAGCTCAGCTACATGTACATTACACATATACAGCTCTACTGTGTACACATACAGCTCAGCTACATGCACATTACACATATACAGCTCTACTGTGTACACATACAGCTCAGCTACATGTACATTACACATATACAGCTCTACTGTGTACACATACAGCTCAGCTACATGTACATTACACATATACAGCTCTACTGTGTACACATACAGCTCAGCTACATGTACATTACACATATACAGCTCTACTGTGTACACATACAGCTCAGCTACATGCACATTACACACAGCTCTGCTGCAGACATATATAACACACACATACACAGCTCTGCACCACGCACATCACACACACACAGCTCTGCTGCATACACATAACTTCAGCTCATCCAGCAGCGATCACAACCAGCACAGCAGAGTCCTGCATACACTGAGCAGATGAGCCTAGAGCAGCAGCCCCTGATCATGTGACTCCTCCTCCTCTTTCTCCATGTGACTGATCACATGACTGTGACATCTTTGCAGGTCCTTTAACAAGGAAATCACAGGGAAGGTAGGTATGTATGTATGTATGTGTGTCTGTCCATATATATATATATAATTCCCTTACATCCTAACAGTAGCACAGATGGGGTATTCCACCCCCCACAAACTGGTTAGGACAGATGGAAGTTTATTGAAATTAAAGTGATTCATTAAACACACCCACTTTACCCTGTATAAGTAGGAGGGTCGCCCTCTGTCCCCTTGTGTTTCTTTCTGTCCTCCCGGACAGTGGGTTAGAGGTTGACCCCCCCCTTCCTGAAGTGTGGAGGGGTCTTGCTACATTTTTTATTAAACTAATTTTTTCTCATTCAGTTCCCGCCCCTGGGGACAGGGCTTACTTTAGGTGCCAACTGGGGAGGTATTTAACCCCTTTAATGACCACGGACGTAAATGTACGTCCTGGTTTGGCGGTCCTGTGTATGACCGCGAGTATCGGAGCGGTGCTCGCGTGGATGTTCGCCTTTAACCCCTCAGATTCCGTGATCAGTACAGATCACGGCATCTGCGGCAATGCGCATGTTAAAATAGATGATCGGATCGCCCGCAGCGCTGCCGCGGCGATCCGATCATCTGTAATGGCGGCCGGAGGTCCCCTCACCTGGCTACGGCCGTCTCCCGGGGTCTCCTGCTCTGGTCTGTGATCGAGCAGACCAGAGCAGAAGATGACCGATAATACTGATCAGTGCTATGTCCTATACATAGCACTGAACAGTATTAGCATTCAAATGATTGCTATAGATAATCCCCTATGGGGTCATAAAAAGTGTAAAAAAAAAAAAAAAAAGTTGAAAAATGTAAAAATAAAAAGTAAAAAAAAAAGTGAAAAATCCCCTCCCCCCAATAAAAATTGTCAGTTTTTCCCATTTTACCCCCAAAAAGCGTAAACATTTTTTTTTAATAGACATATTTGGTATGGCCGCGTGCGTAAATGTCTGAACTATCAAAATATAATGTTAATGATCCCGTATGGTGAACGGCGTAAATGTAAAAAATAAAAAAAAGGGCAAAAATGTTTTATAAAAAATTATATAAAAGTTTTATATATGCAAATGTGGTATCGATAAAAAGTACAGATGACGGTACAAAAAATTAGCCCCCATTCCGCCGCTTATACGGAAAAATGAAAAAGGTGGTCAAAATAGGGCGATTTTAGGTTACTGATTTTGTACAAAAAGTTTTAGATTTTTTTTAAGCGGTACAAAAATATAAAAGTATCTAACCATGGGTATCATTTTATTCGTATTGACCCACAGAATAAAGAACACATGTCATTTTTACCGTAAAGTGTACAGCGTGAAAACAAAACCCTCCAAAATGTGCAAAATTGTGGTTTTCATAAAAATTTCCTCCCTAAAAAATTTTTTTGGGGTTCGCCGTACATTTTATCGTAATTGAGAGGTTTCATTATAAAGTACAATTGGCCACGCAAAAAACAGTCATGGATTTTAGAAGGCGAGGAGGAAAAAAACGAAAACACAAAAATAAAATTGGCCTGGTCCTTAACCCCTTAAGGACCAAGGACGTACCGGTACGTCCTTGGTCCTGCTCTCCTGATATAACGCGGGGTTACACAGTAACCCCGCGTCATATCACGGCGGGCCCAGCGTCATAGTGAAGCCGGGACCCGCCTCTAATAGCGCGCAGCGCCGATTGCGGCTATTGCGCTATTAACCCTTTAGCCGCGCGCTCAGAGCTGAGCCGCGCGGCTAAAAGTGAAAGTGAAAGTTGCCGGCTAGCTCAGTCGGGCTGTTCGGGATAGCCACTGCTAATCGCGGCATCCCGAACAGCTTACAGGACAGACGGAGGTTCCCTACCTGCCTCCTCCCTGTCCGATCGCCGAATGACTGCTCAGTGCCTGAGATCCAGGCATGAGCAGTCAAGCGGCAGAATCGTTGATCACTGGTTTCTTATGAGAAACCAGTGATCTATGATGAAGATCAGTGTGTGCAGTGTTATAGGTCCCTATGGGATAACAATGATCAGTATAAAAGATCAGTGTGTGCAGTGTTATAGGTCCCTATGGGATAACAATGATCAGTATAAGAGATCAGTGTGTGCAGTGTTATAGGTCCCTATGGGAGCTATAACACTGCAAAAAAAAAAAGCGAATAAAGATCATTTAACTCCTCCCCTATTAAAAGTTTGAATCACCCCCCTTTTCCAATAAAAAAAAAAAAAACACAGTGTAAATAAAAATAAACATATGTGATATCGTCGCGTGCGGAAATGTCCGAATTATAAAAATATATCATTAATTAAACTGCTCGGTCAATGGCGTGCGCGCAAAAAAATTCCAAACTCCAAGGTCACTTTTTATATAATTTAAAAATGAATCAATAAGTCCTATCAATGCAAAAATGGTACCGTTAAAAACTTCACGGCGCTAAAAATGAGTCCTCATACCGCCCCGTACGCGGAAAAATAAAAAAGTTATAGGGGTCAGAAGATGACAATTTTAAACGTATAAATTTTCCTGCATGTAGTTATGATTTTTTCCAGAAGTCCGACAAAATCAAACCTATATAAGTAGGGGATCATTTTAATCGTATGGACCTACAGAATAAAGAGAAGGTGTCATTTTTACCGAAAAATGTACTACGTAGAAACGGAACCCCCCAAAATTTACAAAACTGCGTTTTTTTTTCAATTTTGTCGCACAATGATTTTTTTTTCCGTTTCACCGTAGATTTTTGGGCAAAATGACTGACGTCATTACAAAGTAGAATTGGTGGTGCAAAAAATAAGCCATAATATGGATTTTTAGGTGCAAAATTGAAAGAGTTATGATTTTTTAAAGGCAAGGAGCAAAAAACGAAAATGCAAAAACGGAAAAAACCCCGGTCCTTAAGGTGTTAACCCCTTAACGATGCAGGATGTATATTTACGTCCTGCGCCGGCTCCCGCGATATGAAGCGGGATCGCGCCGCAATCCCGCATCATATCGCGTTGGTCCCGGCGCTCATCAACGGCCGGGACCCGCGGCTAATACCACACATCGCCGATCGCGGCGATGTGCGGTATTAACCCTTTAGAAGCGGCAGTCAAAGCTGACCGCCGCTTCTAAAGTGAAACTGAAAGTGACCCGGCTGCTCAGTCGGGCTGTTCGGGACCGCCGCAGTGAAATCGCGGCGTCCCGAACAGCTGACCGGACACCGGGAGGGCCCTTACCTGCCTCCTCGGTGTCCGATCGACGAATGACTGCTCCGTGCCTGAGATCCAGACAGGAGCAGTCAAGCGCCGATAACACTGATCACAGGCGTGTTAATACACGCCAGTGATCAGGATGAGCGATCAGTGTGTGCAGTGTTATAGGTCCCTATGGGAGAGATCAGTGTGTGCAGTGTTATAGGTCCCTATGGGACCTATAACACTGCAAAAGAAATGTTAAAAAAAGTGTTAATAAAGGTCATTTAACCCCTTCCCTAATAAAAGTTTGAATCACCCCCCTTTTCCCATAAAAAAAATAAAACAGTGTAAAAAAAAATGTAAATAAACGTATGTGGTATCGCCGTGTGCGTAAATGTCCGAACTATAAAAATATATCATTAATTAAACCGCACGGTCAATGGCGTACGCGCAAAAAAATTCCAAAGTCCAAAAAAGAGTATTTTGGTCACTTTTTATACCATTAAAAAATGTATTAAAAGTGATCAAAAAGTCCGATCAAAACAAAAATCATACCGATAAAAACTTCAGATCACGGCGCAAAAAAATAGTCCTCATACCGCCCTGTACGTGGAAAAATAAAAAAGTTATAGGGGTCAGAAGATGACATTTTTAAACGTATACATTTTCCTGCATGTAGTTATGATTTTTTCCAGAAGTGCGACAAAATCAAACCTATATGAATAGGGTATCATTTTAACCGTATGGACCTACAGAATAATGATAAGGTGTAATTTTTACCGAAATATGCACTGCGTAGAAACGGAAGCCTCCAAAAATTACAAAATGGCGTTTTTTCTTCGATTTTGTCGCACAATGATTTTTTTTTCCGTTTCGCCGTGCATTTTTGGGTAAAATGACTAATGTCACTGCAAAGTAGAATTGGTGACGCAAAAAATAAGCGATAATATGGATTTTTAGGTGGAAAATTGAAAGGGTTATGATTTTTAAAAGGTAAGGAGGAAAAAACGAAAGTGCAAAAACGGAGAAACCCTGAGTCCTTAAGGGGTTAAAGGGATACTCCGGTGAAAAACTATTTTTTTTTTTTTTTAATCAACTGGTGCCAGAAAGTTAAACAGATTTGTAAATTACTTCTATTAAAAAATCTTAATCCTTCCTGTACTTTTTTTCTTTTTTCTTTAATTCTTTTCTTTTTGAAACACAGAGCTCTCTGCTGACATCACGAGCACAGTTGTCAGGATCCGGGTACTGTGAGGATACTGGTGGTGGATCCTCTGTGTCAGTGGGGTGATGACGTGGGCCATACCGGGATGGACTTGCTGCGGCAGGTAACCCCCAGGTCGTTCCACCCGATAGCGACTCAACCCCGACTGACTGCTGAGATAGGCGCGGTACAAGGGATTAGGCAAGAGCAAGGTCGGACATAGCAGAAGGTCAGGGCAGGCAGCAAGGATCGTAGTCAGGGGCAACGGCAGGAGGTCTGGAACACTGGCTTGGGACATACAAGGAACGCTTTCACTGGCACAATGGCAACAAGATCCGGCAAGGAAGTGCAGGGGAAGTGAGATATTATAGGCATGGACACAGGTGAATTCACTAATTTGGGCCAATCAGCGGCGCACTGGCCCTTTACATCGCAGAGAGCCGGCGCGCGCGCGCCCTAGGGAGCGGGGCCGCGCGCCGGGACTGAACAGACGGGGAACAGGTCCGGTAAGCAGGCTGGGATGCGAACCGCGAGCGGGCGCATCCCGCATCGCGGATCGCATCCCTGCTAGGGACACTATTGCAGCGCTCTCGGTCAGCGGGTCTGACCTGGGCGCTGCGAGCAGGTAAATGCTGCGAGCGCTCCGGGGAGGAGCGGGGACCCGGAGCGCTCGGCGTAACAGTACCCCCCCTTGGGTCTCCCCCTCTTTTTGGAACCCGAAAATTTGTGAATGAGGTCCTTGTCGAGGATGTTATCCTCGGGTTCCCATGACCTCTCCTCAGGACCGGAATTCTCTACGAGAAATATTTTTTTACCTCTGACCGTCTTAGATGCAAGAATTTCTTTAACAGAGAAAACATCGGAGGAACCGGAGACAGGAGCAGGAGCGACAACCTTGAGAGAGAAGCGGTTAAGGATAAGCGGTTTAAGGAGAGAAACATGAAAAGTATTAGGAATGCGAAGAGAAGGGGGAAGAAGGAGTTTGTAGGAGACAGGATTGATTTGGCATTTGATTTTAAAGGGTCCAAGATAACGTGGTCCCAGTTTATAACTGGGGACACGGAAGCGGATATACTTGGCGGAGAGCCACACTTTGTCTCCAGGAGCAAAGACAGGAGGAGTTCTTCTCTTTTTGTCGGCATGTTTCTTCATCCGGGATGAGGCCTGTAAGAGGGATTTTTGAGTCTCCTTCCAGATGGTGGAGAAGTCCCGGGTAACTTCGTCAACAGCAGGCAAACCAGAAGGGGTGGGAGTGGAGAGGGGGGGAAGAGGGTGACGGCCGTACACCACAAAGAACGGGGATTTGGCGGAGGATTCAGAGTCTTTGAAATTGTACGAGAATTCAGCCCAGGGTAGGAGATCGGCCCAATCATCCTGGTGGGAGGAAACAAAATGTTGCAAATAGTCACCAAGGACCTGATTAACTCTCTCTACTTGCCCATTGGATTGGGGATGATAGGAAGACGAGAAATGTAATTTGATTTTTAGTTGATTACAGAGAGCTCTCCAGAATTTCGATACAAATTGAATGCCAGTTTTGAGACGATTGAATGCCTCATCCGCTTGGGGAGACCAGGAATTAGGGTTGGCGTTCTTCTTCGTGAGGGCCACAATTGGAGCCACAATGGTGGAAAAGTGCGGAATAAACTGTTGGTAGTAATTGGCAAACCCCAAGAAGCGTTGGATAGCTCGGAGTCCGTAGGGGCGTGGACAATCTAAAACGGCTGACAGTTTGTCTGGGTCCATATGAAGTCCCTGGCTAGAGACTAAATAACCTAGAAAGGGAAGAGATTGGCATTCAAAGAGACATTTTTCTATCTTGGCAAATAATTGATTGTCACGGAGTCTCTGGAGCACTAGACGGACATGACGGCGGTGTTCTTCGAGGTTAGAAGAAAAAATCAAAATGTCGTCCAGGTAAACCACAACACAGGTATATAACAGATCTCGAAAAATTTCATTCACAAAGTCCTGTAAGACAGCAGGGGCATTGCAGAGCCCAAAGGGCATAACCAGATATTCAAAATGTCCGTCTCTGGTATTAAATGCGGTCTTCCACTCATCCCCTTTCCTGATGCGGATGAGATTATATGCACCTCTTAAATCCCATTTGGTGAAGATGTTAGCACCACGTAGGCGGTCAGAGAGTTCCGAAATAAGAGGCAGGGGATAGCGTTTTTTTATAGTGATCTTATTAAGACCGCGGTAATCGATGCACGGCCGTAAGGAACCGTCTTTTTTTGGAGACAAAGAAGAACCCCCCTCTTTACATTTTCTTGGATGTAATCCGACATGGCTTGTGTCTCAGGAGCTGACAGAGGATAGATCCTGCCCTGGGGTGGAGTAGTACCAGGAAGGAGATCAATAGGGCAGTCATAAGGCCTGTGAGGAGGCAAAGTCTCTGCTTGTTTTTTGCAAAAAACATCGGCATAGTCCAGATAGGCCTTGGGGAGACCTGGTATAGGAGGAGCCACTGGGGTTTGACTGGCGGGACTGGGAGCAGACGTGAGGCATTTTTTGTGGCAAGAAGCACCCCAGTTCTTGATCTCGAATGGCGTTGGAGCCAAGGCAGTCCGAGAAGAATTTCAGAAGTGCAGTTAGAGAGGACCAGAAATTCAATTTTTTCGTGATGGGGTCCAATGCACATTAACAGGGGTTCTGTGCGGTAACGCACAGTACAGTCCAATCTTTCTCCATTAACTGCGATGTAGAGAGGTCTGGCGAGACTGGTCACTGGGATGTTGAACCTGTTAACGAAAGAGGCCAAAATAAAATTTCCTGCAGAGCCTGAATCCAAGAAGGCCACAGCTGAGAAGGAGGAGTTAGCAGAAGAAATCCGCACAGGCACAGTAAGACGTGGAGAAGCAGAGTTCACACCTAGAGCTGTCTCACCTTTGTGCGGAATCGGAGTGCGTCTTTCCTGACGTGGAGGACGGATAGGGCAATCCTTCAGGAAGTGTTCGGTACTGGCACAGTACAGGCATAGGTTCTCATTGCAGCGGCGTGTCCTCTCTTGTAGGGTCAGGCGAGACCGGTCTACTTGCATAGCCTCCACGGCAGAAGGCACAGGAACAGATTGCAGCGGACCAGAGAAGAGAGGAGCCGGGGAGAGAAATCGCCTAGTGCGAACAAAGTCCATATCCTGACGGAGCTCCTGGCGTCTTTCGGAAAAACGCATGTCAATGCGGGTGGCCAAATGGATAAGTTCATGCAGGCTGGCAGGAATTTCTTGTGCGGCCAGCACATCCTTGATGTTACTAGATAGGTCGCGCAGAGGGCCTCGTTGTTCCAAGATAATTCAGAGGCGAGGGTACGAAATTGGATGGCGTATTCGCCTACAGAAGAATTTCCTTGGACCAGGTTCAGCAAGGCAGTTTCGGCAGAAGAAGCTCGGGCTGGTTCCTCGAAGACACTACAAACCTCAGCGAAGAAGGACTGTACAGTGGCAGTGACAGGATCATTGCGGTCCCAGAGCGGTGTGGCCCATGACAGTGCCTTCCCAGACAGGAGACTAACCACGAAAGCCACCTTCGACCGTTCAGTGGGAAATTGGTCCGACATCATCTCCAAATGCAGGGAACATTGCGAGAGAAAACCACGGCATAGTTTAGAGTCCCCATCAAATTTGTCCGGCAAGGACAAGCGGAGGCTGGAAGCGGGATGGACTTGCTGCGGCAGGTAACCCCCAGGTCGTTCCACCCGATAGCGACTCAACCCCGACTGACTGCTGAGATAGGCGCGGTACAAGGGATTAGGCAAGAGCAAGGTCGGACGTAGCAGAAGGTCAGGGCAGACAGCAAGGATCGTAGTCAGGGGCAACGGTAGGAGGTCTGGAACACTGGCTTGGGACATACAAGGAACGCTTTCACTGGCACAATGGTAACAAGATCCGGCGATGCTGGGAAGGGGAAGTGAGGTATTATAGGCAAGGACACAGGTGAATTCACTAATTTGGGCCAGGTGTCAATCAGCGGCGCACTGGCCCTTTAAATCGCAGAGAGCCGGCGAGCGCACGCCCTAGGGAGCGGGGCCGCGCGCGCCGGGACTGAACAGACGGGGAACGGGGCCGGTAAGCAGGCTGGGATGCGAACCGCGAGTGGGCGCATCCCGCATCGCGGATCGCATCCCTGCTAGGGACACTATTGCAGCGCTCCCGGTCAGCGGGTCTGACCGGGGCGCTGCGAGCGCTCCAGGGAGGAGCGGGGACCCGGAGCGCTCGGCGTAACAACAGTGCTCTCTTCTGAAATCTCTGTCCATTTTAGGAACTGTCCAGGGCAGCATATGTTTGCTATGGGGATTTCCTTTTACTCTGGACAGTTCCTAAAATGGACAGAGATGTCAGCAGAGAGCACTGTGCTCATGATGTCAGCAGACAGCTCTGTGTTTCAAACGGAAAAGAATTTCCACTTTAGTATTCAGCAGCTAATAAGTACTGGAAGAATTAAGATTTTTTAATAGAAGTAATTTACAAATCTGTTTAACTTTTCTGGCACCAGTTGATTTAAAAAAAAAAGTTTTTCACCGGAGTACCCCATTAAGGTTAAAATGGGCTAGGTCCTTAACCCCTTAAGGACCAGGCCAATTTTCACTATAGGACCAGAGCGTTTTTTGCACATCTGACCACTTTCACTTTAAGCATTAATAACTCTGGGATGCTTTTACCTTTCATTCTGATTCCGAGATTGTTTTTTCGTGACATATTCTACTTTATGTTAGTGGTAAAATGTTGTCGATACTTGCATAATTTCTTGGTGAACAAATTCCAAAATTTGATGCAAAAATAGAAAATTTAGCAGTTTTCTAACTTTGAAGCTCTCTGCTTGTAAGGAAAATGGATATTCCAAATAAATTATATATTGATTCACATATACAATATGTCTACTTTATGTTTCCATCATAGAGTTAACATGTTTTTACTTTTGGAAGACATCAGAGGGCTTCAAAGTCCAGCAGCAATTTTTAACAAAATTTTCTAAATCGAAATTTTTCATGGACCAGTTCAGGTTTGAAGTGGATTTGAAGGGCTTTCTTATTAGAAATACCCCATAAATTACCCTATTATAAAAACTGCACTCCTCAAAGTATTCAAAACAACATTCAGTAAGTGTGTTAACCCTTTAGGTGTTTCACAGGAAGAGCAGCAAAATAAAGGAGAAAATTATAAATCCTCATTTTTTACACTGGCATGTTCTTGTAGACCCAGTTTTAGAATTTTTACAAGAGGTAAAAAAGCCTCTCAAAATGTGTAACCCAATTTCTCTCGAGTAAGAAAATACCTCATGTGTATGTCAAGTGTTCGGCGGGCGCAGTAGAGGGCTCAGAAGGGAAGGAGCGACAATGTGATTTTGGAGAGTGAGTTTTTCAGAAATGGTTTTTGGGGGGCATGTCACATTTAGGAAGCCCCTATGGTGCCAGAACAGCAGAAACCCCCCCCCCCCACATAGCTTACCATTTTGGAAACTACACCCCTCAAGGAATGTAACAAGGGGTCCAGTGAGCCTTAACCCCCCACAGGTGTTTGATGACATTTCGTTAAAATCGGATGTGTAAATGAAAAAAAAAACATTTTTTCACCCAAAGTGCAGTTTTTTCCCCAAATTTACCATATTTATAAAGGGTGATGGGAGGAAATGCCCCGTCAAAATTTGTAACCCCATCTCTTCTGAGTATGGAAATACCCCATGTTAGGACTTAAAAGGCTCTGCGGGCGAACTACAATGCTCAGAAGGGAAGGAGTCACATTTGGCTTTTGGAAAGTAAATTTTGCTGAAATGGTTTTTGGGGGGCATGTCGCATTTGGGAAGCCCCTATGGTGCCAGAACAGCAAAAAAAAAAAAAAAACACACATGGCATTCTATTTTGGAAACTACAACCCTCAAGGAATGTAACAAGGGGTATAGTGAGCCTTAACACCTCACAAGTATTTCACGAATTTTTGTTAAAGTTAGACGTGTAAATGAAAAAAAAAAATTTTCACTAAAATGCAGATTTCCCCCCAAATTTTTCATTTTTACAAGGGGTAGTAGGAGAAAATTTCCCCCAAAATTTGTAACCCCATTTCTTCTGAGTATGGAAATACCCCATGTGTGGACGTCAAGTGCTCTGCTGGCGCACTACAATGCTTAGAAGAGGAGGAGCGCCATTGAGCTTTTGGAAAGGGAATTTGTTTGGAATGGAAGTCAGGGGCCAAGTGCGTTTACAAAGCCCCCCCCCCCCCAGTGGTGCCAGAACAGTGGACCCCCCCCACATGTGACCCCCTTTTGGAAACTACACCCCTCACGGAATGTAATAAGGGGTGCAGTGAGTATTTACACCCCACTGGCATTTGACAGATCTTTGGAACAGTGGGCTGAGCAAATGAAAAATTTACATTTTTCATTTTCGCGGACCACTGTTCCAAAAATCTGTCAGACACCTCTGGGGTGTAAATGCTCACTGTACCCCTTATTACATTACGTGAGGGGTGTTGTTTCCAAAATGGGGTCACATGTAGAAGGGGTCCATTGTTCTGGCACTATGGAGGCTTTGTAAACACACATAGCCTTCAATTCCTGGCAAATTTTCTCTTCAAAATCCCAATGGTGCTCACTCTCTTCTGAGCATTGTAGTTCGCCCACAGAGCAATTTACATCCACATATGGGGTATGTTCTTACTCAGAAGAAATGGGGCTTCAAATTTTGGGGGGCTTTTTTCCTATTTTCCCTTGTGAAAATGAAAAATTTAGGGTAACCAGCATTTTAGTGAATTTTTTTTTTTTAAGTTTCCCATCCAACTTTAATGAAAATTCGTCAAACACCTGTGGGGTGTTAAGGCTCACTATACCCCTTGTTACGTTCCATGTGGGGTGTAGTTTCCAAAATGGGGTCACATGTCAGTATTAATTTTTTTGTGTTAATGTCAGAACCGCTGTAAAATCAGCCACTTCTGTGCAAATCACCAATTTAGGCCTCAAATGTACATGGTGCACTCTCACTCCTGAGCCTTGTTGTACGCCCGCAGAGCATTTTACATTCACGTATGGGGCATTTCCTTGCTCAGGAGAAATTGTGTTACAAATTTTAGGGGTCTTTCTTTCCTTTTACCTCTTGTGAAAATAAAAAGTAAAGGACAACACCAGCATGTTAGTGTAAACATTTAAAAAAAATTTTACACTAACAGGCTGGTGTAGACCCCAACTTTTCCTTTTCATAAGGGGTAAAAGGAGAAAAAGCCCCCCAAAATATGTAGTGTAATTTCTCCTGAGTACGGAAATACGGAACTACGACAGGGCTCTGAAGTGAGAGAACGCCATGCACATTTGAGGACTAAATTAGGGATTGCATAGGGGTGGACATAGGGGTATTCTATGCCAGTGATACCCAAACAGGGTGCCTCCAGCTGTTGCTAAACTCCCAGCATGCCTGGACAGTCAGTGGCTGTCCGGAAATGCTGGGAGTTGTTGTTTTGCAACAGCTGGAGGCTCCGTTTTGGAAACACTGCTGTACAATACGTTTTTCATTTTTATTGGGGGGGACATTGTAAGATGGCGTATACGTAGTGTTTTACCCTTTATTATGTGTTAGTGTAGTGCAGTGTTTTTAGGGTACATTCGCACTGGCGGCGGTTTACAGTGAGTTTACTGCTAGGAGTTTGCGATGCGGCGAAAAATTTGCTGCAGCTCATACTTGAAGAAGGAAACTTACTGTAAACCTGCCCGTTTGAATGTACCCTGTACATTCACATGGGGGGGCAAACCTCCAGCTGTTTTAAAACTACAACTCCCAGCATGTACTGACAGACCGTGCATGCTGGGAGTTGTACTTTTGCAACAGCTGGAGGCACACTAGTTGGAAAACCTTCAGTTAGGTTCTGTTAGCTAACTCAGTATTTTCCAACAAGTGTGCCTCCAGCTGTTGCCAAACTACAACTCCCAGCATGAACTGATCGCCGAAGTGCATGCTGGGAGATGTAGTTATGTAACAGCTGGAGGTACGTAACTACAACTCCCAGCATGCCAAGACAGCTGTATGCTATTTGGGCAGGCTGAGATTTGCAGTTTTGCAACATCTGGAGGGCTACAGTTCTGCCCCGCCTATTGTGGGTAGGCAGAACGGGTAAACCGAAAGTTAACTCCACCACCCCCGATCTGCTATTGGTCGTCGCGTCTATACGACCAATAGCAGGGATAGGAGGGGTGTCACCCCTGCCACCTCACTCTTATCCCTTCAGGGGGATTGTAGGTGTCTTGGACAACCGCGATCCCCCTTATTTTCCGGGTTACCGTAGACCCGTATGACCCGGAATAGCCGCAAATTGCAAGTGTGAATTCGCCGACATGGGGGCGGGGGGGTCTGATGACCCCACTGGGCATTTGCGCGGGGTGCCTGCTAATCGATATCAGCAGTCACCCTGGTCCGGTCCCCACCCGGCGCGCGGTGGGGACCGAAATTCCTACGGGCGTATAAGTACGCCCTTGGTCCTTAAGTACCAGGGAGCAAAGGTGTACCTGTACACCCTTGGTCCTTAACAGGTTAAGGGGTTTGAAGCCTTGCTTCTGTACAATCCTTGCTGAGAGTACCTTATTTTGTTTAATTCCATTTTTTCCCATTCTTGGGTACTTGTCAGCTCTTTTCATCTAGCCGCTCTGTTGAGCTTGCTTCTTTATATAATTTTCTCTCATAATTCCCTAGATCTACGGAAGGCTCTGCTGACCGTGAGGGCCCTGGGAAAAGAACTGCCAAGCGAAAACATCTCTTATGTCACGAATGTAACATCCCGCTTGAAGATAACTATGAGTTTTCTAGGTGCCCATCCTGCAGAGCGAAAGCTCTGCCACCTCACCAAGTGTAGCCTACTGTACAAGATAAGTACGTATAGGTATCATCGAACATGTCCACCTTGCCGGCCTCTATTGAGGAACTCAAACAAGTTGTGTTTTAGAAGCGTTCCAGACCAGCTTCTCCTCCTAGAATGGAAATTTCTACAGAACCTGAAAAAGAGGATTCCAAATCATCATCATCTGATGAAGAAGTCGCTGCCTCTTATTTTTTTCCGCTGGAAAAAAAAACAGCGCCTTCTAAGATCCATCCGGTTGGGGGAACAGGATGCTGATCCCGGGAAGCCTCTAACTCCGCCTCTAAGGAACCTATGTTCTTTAAAGCGGAAGACACCCTTAGAACAGAATGGAAAAAAACAGAAAAGGGTCCGGTCTTAACTAAAAATTTAAGACCATGTTTCTTATCCAGGAAACTCAGCTTTCCTCTTGGGGCCCTGTCCCTAAAGTTGACATGTCGCAAAATTGTCCAAAAGAACCGTGGTTCCTGCCGAGGATGGGTCTTCCTTGCAGGATCCAATGGATAGGAAAGCTGATTGTGCCATAACGCGTTCCTACTCCACTGCTACTGCTTCAGCATTGGTGTCGATTGCTTGCTCTGAGGTAGGAAATTTTTGAAGATCCATCTTTCTAATATCCAGTCGGATTTGGACCAGGGCATTCCTAGGGATGAGATTTTATCATCCTTTAAGATGGCCAATCTGGCCATTGGTTATTATGTGTGATGCTGCTACTCAGCATCTAAAGCTAACATCAAAGTCCAGGGCCCTGGCTCCCGCTGGACGTTGTCCTCTGTGGTTCAAACCTTGGAAAGTTGACACATCTTCCAAGAACACCCTATGTGCCATGCCTTATGAACCCGGCATTTTATTCAGTTCAGAGTTAGACCGCATAATGGAAAGGCTGTCTGACAAGAAAGGCAAGTGCCTTTCTTATTCGTGCTTTCGTGATCGGGACCGGCGTTCTGGGGGCAGATCAGCCTCCCAGCCCAAACCTCAAAGAGATTGGAGCAATCAACGACAGGGCGGTAAGCACTCCCGTGGCTCAAGAGACAAAACTTTGACTACTGTCTTCTACAAAGCTCTGGGTTCCATGCCGGTTTGACCTATCCAGTTTCTCATTATGCCCCCATATTCCTGTAGCTGGTCGCCTTCACCATTTTCTAAGCGCTGGTCTCTCCACATTCAGGACCCTTGGGTCCTGAGAATTATGTCGGAAGGATATTTGATAGACCTCGAATCAATTCCCCCATCCAGGTATGTGGAGACAAGAGTTCTTCCACCAATCAAACAAGCAGCGCTAGAATCCTACATTCTGGAATACATCCAGAGGAGTGCTCTAGAGGAAGTTCCTCTTGCTGAACGGGGGTCTGGAATTTATTCCCCAGTATTCCTAGTTCCCAAGGTAACGGGAGACTGTCGAATGATTATAGATCCGAGATACTTCAGTCAGTACGTAAAGCACAAACGCTTTCGTATGGAAACTATTCAATCTGTGGTCAACCTTATTGCGCTAGGGGATTACCTGGCAATCCTGGATCTGAAGGATGCCTATCTTCATATTCCCATTCATCCTGGATCCAGAAGGTATCTAAGGATCGCAGTTCAGGTAGGGGGAGTTCTAAAATACCTCCAGTTTGTAGCCCTCCCATTTGGAATTTCTTCGGCCCCCACACATTTATCAAAGTTGTGGTAGCAGTAGTTGTTGCTCTATCTAAGGCTCCAGGGGTTCAGCATAGTTCCCTACCTGGACGATTGACTCCTAAGAGCTCCTTCTCTAGCGATCCTGTCCCATCATTTGCAGTTAGCAGTATCCTTCCTTCACCAGTTGGGGTGGATAGTCAATCGGGCCAAATCCAATTTTCTCCCAACAACATTAGTGAGGTTCCTCAGCTTCATAGTCGACACAGTTTCCATTACTCTTTACCTCACTCGCGAGAGAAAATCTCGGGTTCAAGAATCTGCTATTTTTCTCTCAGTACCCCAGAGAGTGTCCATTCATGCTCTCATGCGCATGTTGGGACTTATGTCCGCTACCGCAGATGCGGTTCCTTGTGCTCTTTGGCATCTCAGCCCTAATCAATTAGAGGTGCTTGCCTCTTGGAATCGCAGGCCATCAGGCCTAAACAAGTGCCACTCCCTACCTCTTCCAGTCTGGTCTTCCCTCAGATGGTGGTCTCACCTCGAGGGTGGCAAATCCATGATCCAACCCTCTTGGATCATACTTACTACTGACATGTCCCTTGTAGGTTGGGGAGCGCATCTGCTGGATCTGACAGTGCAGGGGTCTTGGTCTCCACAGGAGAGAGTGTTAACCTCCAATCTCCTCGAGATTCGGGCTATCAGGTTAGCACTCCTCCACTTTGCTTCTCTTCTTCAAGGGAAAGCAGTAGAGATCCAAACCGACAGCATGACGGCTGTACTGTACATCAACCGACAGGGAGGCACTCGATCACAAAGCCTCCTCAGAGAGGTGGGTCTGATCTTGGATTGGGCAGAGAAGAACCTAACCTTTTTGTCAGCAGTTCAAATTCGGGGGTCTCTCAGTGTGATATTCGACCGCCTGGGCAGAGGACTTTCAACCGGAGAGTGGTCTCTCCATCCAAAAATATTCAAACAGATAACGCTCAGATGGGGTTGTGCCAGAAAAAAATCTTATGGCAACAAGGTTCCTCACCAAATTGGTGAGATTTTGCTCCCTGTACAGGGAGGACAACCCAGAAGGGATAGGTGCTCTCTCAAGCCCATGGAGGTTCAGGCTTGCCTACATCTTCCCTCCAATTTCCTTGATCCTGAGGGTATTGATGAAAATCAGGCAGGACCAAGCCTCTGTCATAGCCATAATTCCATTTTGGCCCAAGAGAGCTTGGTTTACCCAACTCCTTCAAATGAGTCAGGGACAATATTAGAGGCTTCCCCCAGAGCAAGCACTAGTGTTGGGGGACACTCATAGCTGCTCAAATCTTCAAATGTTCAACCTGACAGCATGAAGGTTGATCAGTCCCTTCCACATCTAGAAGGGCTTTCTAGTGCGGTCTTGAATAATCTTTTGCATTCTAGAGTGGAATCCACAAACAAAGCTTACAGAAGAATTTGGTAAATTTTTCAATCTTGGTGCTCCAGCAAACAACTTTCTGGACTGAATCCAGCTGTGTCTACCATCCTCAGCTTTTTCCAAGAAGGACTCGACAAGAATCTATCTCCTTCCATTCTGAAAGTTCAAGTGCCAGCCATTTCTGCTTTTCTCAAGACCCACTAGTCAAAACTTTCTTTAGGGAATTATATAGAAAGAAGGGGGGGCTCACCAAATCATAACATGGGTGCTACTACTCAGTAAGCAAGAAACTATTGCTACACAAAAAAGCAGAATTACTGTAAAGAGTGCACACCACAAAGTTAATGAATATATAACAAGTTTTTATTGAGTTTCACATAAAGAATACAAGACAAAAAGGGCTAAAATTAATGAAAAAGCTCTAAACCGAGCAAACCTCTACAACATGGGAGAACCCCCTTCTCACCAAAGTCCCGTCCCTCTGTAAGTAAATAATGTGGCTACTAAGTAGTGGTGCTAATTAAAGAATAATACACATACCAAGTATCAACCTCTACACCATACAATCAATATAGGCTAACACCAAATAATATGGAAATAAGCAGTGTGCAAGAGAGTAAAATGAATTCATATCACCAGTGCATAGCGACCACAGAACAGACAGAATGATGAGTGGCGGGACGGGACCCCTAAGCCCCACGCATTCCGTCACCGTTTGTGACTTCCTCAGGGGTGTTGCTCTTTGAGCCTTTGGAAGATGTGGACATTAAATTTATCACCATCAAAATAACCTTTTTACTGGCAATTACTTCAGCCAAGAGGATTGGGGAACTTCAAGTGCTTTCTGCACATGAACCACAAAATTTTTGCCTGATCGGGTGTTATTAAGATTTATGCCATCTTTTATCCCTGAAGTTCCATCCTTTCAGAATATAAACCAGGTCATATCTCTTCCAGTCTTTACTCCATATCCATCCTCCGAAGAAGATAGGGCTCTTCATTGCCTTGATATTTCGAGAGGCCTCCAGATCTACTTGAAGAGATCTAAGGAGGTTTAATTATTTTTGCAGGATCCAAGAGACATCTCAAAGCTTTAAAAATCTCGATCAGCAGATGGGTAAAGGATGCCATTCGTATCACCATGGTATCCCAAGGTATGGAGCCTCCTGAGTTAGTAAAAGCTCATTCCACCAGGTCTGTATCCACCTCCTTTGCGGAGAGGAGTCTTGTTCCTTTGGAACGTATATATAAAGCTGCATCTTGGAGTTGACACTCCACTTATATCACTCACTACAGACTTGACAGTAGATTGGCCGATTTCTCCTCATTTGGGCGGACAGTGTTATCTGCCGCCAGGCATGAGAACCCTCCCTCATAGGGTCTTCTGCTTGCCAATTCCCCATCTGTGCTACTGGTTAGGACGTTAAGGGAATCATTAATTTCTAACAATAATTTGTTTTCCCTTAGTCCTAACAGTAGCACAACTTTCCCTCCCTAGTTTAATATTCTATTATTTTTGGTTAATTATTGTTTATTATTAATTACTAATTGTTAATTATATTTCTTTTAGTTCTTCTTGTTTATTACACAAGGGGACAGAGGGCGACCCTCCTACTTATACAGGGTAAAGTGGGTGTGTTTAATTAATCGCTTTTATTTCAATAAACTTCCATCTGTCCTAACCAGTTTGTGGGGGGTGGAATACCCCATCTGTGCTACTGTTAGGATGTAAGGGAAAACTAATTATTGTTAGAAATGAACAATTTTATATGTGGTTTGGGTCCTCTTACTGGTTATTATGGTTCCGGTCTCTGTAGTTACTGGTTATTGTGGTTCTGGTCTCTGTAGTTACTGGTTATTGTGGTTCCGGTCTCTGTAGTTACTGGTTATTGTGGTTCTGGTCTCTGTAGTTACTGGTTATTGTGGTTCTGGTCTCTGTAGTTACTGGTTATTGTGGTTCTGTTATCTGTAGTTAATGGTTATTTTGGTTCCGTTCTCTGTAGTTACTGGTTATTGTTGTTCCGGTCTCTGTAGTTACTGGTTATTGTTGTTCCGATCTCTGTAGTTACTGATTGTTGTGGTTCTGGTCTCTGTAGTTACTGGTTATTGCGGTTCCGGTCTCTGTAGTTACTGGTTATTGTGGTTCTGGTCTCTGTAGTTACTGATTGTTGTGGTTCTGGTCTCTGTAGTTACTGGTTATTGTGGTTCCGCTCTCTGTAGTTACTGGTTATTGTGGTTCCGCTCTCTGTATTTACTGGTTATTGTGGTTCCGGTCTCTGTAGTTACTGGTTATTGTGGTTCTGGTCTCTGTAGTTACTGGTTATTGTGGTTCCGGTCTCTGTAGTTACTGGTTATTGTGGTTCTGGTCTCTGTAGTTACTGGTTATTGTGGTTCCGCTCTCTGTAGTTACTGGTTATTGTGGTTCCGCTCTCTGTATTTACTGGTTATTGTGGTTCTGGTCTCTGTAGTTACTGGTTATTGTGGTTCCGGTCTCTTTAGTTACTGGTTATTGTGGTTCCGGTCTCTGTAGTTACTGGTTATTGTGGTTCTGGTCTCTGTAGTTACTGGTTATTGTGGTTCTGGTCTCTGTAGTTACTGGTTATTGTTGTTCCGGTCTCTGTAGTTACTGGTTATTGTGGTCCTGCACATTTTTGCACATGGTTGTTTTTTTTGTTTAGTTTTATTTGAATTTGTAAAACAAACTTAATAAAAACTTATGTAATTATTTTTTTAGTTTGACAGAGACCCTTCATACTGTGATCTGCTGAATGCTTCTATAAAACAATCTATTCTGCCATATCTTTGGCAGATCTAGGCAGGTCTAGGATCCTTCACTAGGCCCCAGGTTGCCCTGATAACCCATTGGCTCCAAGTGACCATTATCTTATTCCTGGCCATTGCAGTGGGATGTTGTCTGTACATTACAGCCGCCATCATCTACTGATACCTGATACACATCTCCTGCCACATAACTGTATGTCCTCATGTGGGAAGATAGTCTAAACTACAGCGTATAGTTACATCAAGGTGCGGGAAGGGGTTAAGCTCCTCACTATGATCTATCTGATGCCAACCTGAACATCCCTTATATCCTCCCCCTCCCCCATTTACCTGCCCCCCAAACCGGCCTTCACTGTTTACCCAGAAACCCCTCCCCCTCCAAATCTGAGACCCCTCCCCTACCAAACACCTTCCTGTATGGAGATACTGACCATGTGGTGTCCGCCATCTTATTTCTCTCTGACCTGAGTCCTAAGGTCGTGTTTATATGGGATTTTACAAGGGATCCTCTTCTTCCCTTCAGGTTCCTCCAACTCAGGATCCTCTGCTGATATCTTCTATATAAGAGAAGTTTCCTGATCAACCATGGAGAGAGACAGGAACAAGATGGCCGACAGGATCATAAACCTCACCCTAGAGATACTCTTCCGGCTTACTGGAGAGGTGAGGGATTCTGGGAGTGATGTCACATGACCTCATTCTTATCGATGTAATTACAGATGGATATGACTGGAGAGGTGAGGGATTCTGGGAGTGAT
This sequence comes from Hyla sarda, assembly GCF_029499605.1. Lineage (NCBI taxonomy): Eukaryota > Metazoa > Chordata > Amphibia > Anura > Hylidae > Hyla > Hyla sarda. The sequence continues at coordinate 604,169,794 of NC_079189.1, forward strand.
GTCACATGACCTCATTCTTATCTATGTAATAACTGATGGATATGACTGGAGAGGTGAGGGATTCTGGGAGTGATGTCACATGACCTCATTCTTATCTATGTAATAGATGGATATGACTGGAGAGGTGAGGAATTCTGTGAGTGCTGTCACATGACCTCATTCTTATGTATGTAATAACAGATGGATATGACTGGAGAGGTGAGGGATTCTGGGAGTGATGTCACGTGACCTCATTCTTATCTCTGTAATAACAGATGGATATGACTGGAGAGGTGAGGGATTCTGGGAGTGATGTCACATGACCTCATTCTTATCTATGTAATAACAGATGGATATGACTGGAGAGGTGAGGGATTCTGGGAGTGATGTCACGTGACCTCATTCTTATCTATGTAATAACGGATGGATATGACTGGAGAGGTGAGGGATTCTGGGAGTGATGTCACATGACCTCATTCTTATGTAATAACAGATGGATATGACTGGAGAGGTGAGGGATTCTGGGAATGTATGTAGTGATATTAATGTGTCTCCCATACACAGGATTACGCAGTAGTGAAGAAGTCCTCTAGTGGACGCTGTCGGGCCCCTGTGTGTAAAGGATGGGGAAGAACCCTGAGCCCAATCCCGGGGCCCCCACCTCACTCCCTGATACATGAGGAAATGGATGAACAGAAGATCCTAGAACTCATCAAGATGATGGAGCTGCTGACTGGAGAGGTGACACTGCTGGGAATGCTGGGACATTATACAGTAATGGAGGGGTCTGGTGATGACTGGAGAGGTGACACTGCTGGGAATGCAGGGACATTATACAGTAATGGAGGGGTCTGGTGATGACTGGAGAGGTGACACTGCCGGGAATGCTGGGACATTATACAGTAATGGAGGGTCTGGTGATGACTGGAGAGGTGACACTGCTGGGAATGCTGGGACATTATACAGTAATGGAGGGGTCTGGTGATGACTGGAGAGGTGACACTGCTGGGAATGCTGGGACATTATACAGTAATGGAGGGGTCTGGTGATGACTGGAGAGGTGACACTGCTGGGACATTATACAGTAATGGAGGGGTCTGGTGATGGCTGGAGAGGTGACACTGCTGGGACATTATACAGTAATGGAGGGGTCTGGTGATGACTGGAGAGGTGACACTGCTGGGAATGCTGGGACATTATACAGTAATGGAGGGGTCTGGTGATGACTGGAGAGGTGACCCTGCTGGGAATGCTGGGACATTATACAGTAATGGAGGGGTCTGGTGATGACTGGAGAGGTGACACTGCTGGGAATGCTGGGACATTATACAGTAATGGAGGGGTCTGGTGATGACTGGAGAGGTGACAGTGCTGGGAATGCTGGGACATTATACAGTAATGGAGGGGTCTGGTGATGACTGGAGAGGTGACACTGCCAGGACATTATACAGTAATGGAGGGGTCTGGTGATGACTGGAGAGGTGACACTGCTGGGAATGCTGGGACATTATACAGTAATGGAGGGGTCTGGTGATGACTGGAGAGGTGACTGCTGGGAATGCTGGGACATTATATAGTAATGGAGGGGTCTGGTGATGACTGGAGAGGTGACACTGCTGGGACATTATACAGTAATGGAGGGGTCTGGTGATGACTGGAGAGGTGACACTGCTGGGAATGCTGGGACATTATACAGTAATGGAGGGGTCTGGTGATGACTGGAGAGGTGACACTGCTGGGACATTATACAGTAATGGAGGGGTCTGGTGATGACTGGAGAGGTGACACTGCTGGGAATGCTGGGACATTATACAGTAATGGAGGGGTCTGGTGATGACTGGAAAGGTGACACTGCTGGGAATGCTGGGACATTATACAGTAATGGAGGGGTCTGGTGATGACTGGAGAGGTGACACTGCTGGGAATGCTGGGACATTATACAGTAATGGAGGGGTCTGGTGATGACTGGAGAGGTGACCCTGCTGGGAATGCTGGGACATTATACAGTAATGGAGGGGTCTGGTGATGACTGGAGAGGTGACACTGCTGGGAATGCTGGGACATTATACAGTAATGGAGGGGTCTGGTGATGTCTGGAGAGGTGACACTGCTGGGAATGCTGGGACATTATACAGTAATGGAGGGGTCTGGTGATGACTGGAGAGGTGACTGCTGGGAATGCTGGGACATTATACAGTAATGGAGGGGTCTGGTGATGACTGGAGAGGTGACTGCTGGGAATGCTGGGACATTATACAGTAATGGAGGGGTCTGGTGATGACTGGAGAGGTGACACTGCTGGGACATTATACAGTAATGGAGGGGTCTGGTGATGACTGGAGAGGTGACCCTGCTGGGACATTATACAGTAATGGAGGGGTCTGGAGATGACTGGAGAGGTGACACTGCTGGGACATTATACAGTAATGGAGGGGTCTGGAGATGACTGGAGAGGTGACACTGCTGGGACATTATACAGTAATGGAGGGGTCTGGTGATGACTGGAGAGGTGACACTGCTGGGACATTATACAGTAATGGAGGGGTCTGGTGATGACTGGAGAGGTGACACTGCTGGGAATGCTGGGACATTATACAGTAATGGAGGGGTCTGGTGATGACTGGAGAGGTGACTGCTGGGAATGCTGGGACATTATACAGTAATGGAGGGGTCTGGTGATGACTGGAGAGGTGACTGCTGGGAATGCTGGGACATTATACAGTAATGGAGGGGTCTGGTGATGACTGGAGAGGTGACACTGCTGGGACATTATACAGTAATGGAGGGGTCTGGTGATGACTGGAGAGGTGACCCTGCTGGGACATTATACAGTAATGGAGGGGTCTGGAGATGACTGGAGAGGTGACACTGCTGGGACATTATACAGTAATGGAGGGGTCTGGAGATGACTGGAGAGGTGACACTGCTGGGACATTATACAGTAATGGAGGGGTCTGGTGATGACTGGAGAGGTGACACTGCTGGGACATTATACAGTAATGGAGGGGTCTGGTGATGACTGGAGAGGTGACACTGCTGGGAATGCTGGGACATTATACAGTAATGGAGGGGTCTGGTGATGACTGGAGAGGTGACACTGCTGGGACATTATACAGTAATGGAGGGGTCTGGTGATGACTGGAGAGGTGACACTGCTGGGAATGCTGGGACATTATACAGTAATGGAGGGGTCTGTGATGACTGGAGAGGTGACTGCTGGGAATGCTGGGACATTATACAGTAATGGAGGGGTCTGGTGATGACTGGAGAGGTGACACTGCTGGGACATTATACAGTAATGGAGGGGTCTGGTGATGACTGGAGAGGTGACACTGCTGGGACATTATACAGTAATGGAGGGGTCTGGAGATGACTGGAGAGGTGACACTGCTGGGACATTATACAGTAATGGAGGGGTCTGGTGATGACTGGAGAGGTGACACTGCTGGGAATGCTGGGACATTATACAGTAATGGAGGGGTCTGGTGATGACTGGAGAGGTGACACTGCTGGGACATTATACAGTAATGGAGGGGTCTGGTGATGACTGGAGAGGTGACACTGCTGGGACATTATACAGTAATGGAGGGGTCTGGAGATGACTGGAGAGGTGACACTGCTGGGACATTATACAGTAATGGAGGGGTCTGGTGATGACTGGAGAGGTGACACTGCTGGGAATGCTGGGACATTATACAGTAATGGAGGGGTCTGGTGATGACTGGAGAGGTGACACTGCTGGGAATGCTGGTACATTATACAGTAATGGAGGGGTCTGGTGATGACTGGAGAGGTGACACTGCTGGGAATGCTGGGACATTATACAGTAATGGAGGGGTCTGGTGATGACTGGAGAGGTGACACTGCTGGGACATTATACAGTAATGGAGGGGTCTGGTGATGACTGGAGAGGTGACACTGCTGGGAATGCTGGGACATTATACAGTAACACCACTGGAGGGGTCGGGGTGATGACTGTATCATTGTGTGTCAGGTTCCTATAAGGTGTCAGGACGTGGCGGTCTATTTCTCCATGGAGGAGTGGGAGTATGTAGAAGGACACAAGGATCAGTACAAGGATCAGGTGATGATGGAGGATCAGCAGCCCCTCACATCAGCAGGTAATAGACATGACTATATACACACACGTCCTCTCATTATTTGTATGTAAAGAATGAATTCAGTCTCTGTATGTGTTCCCTACAGTCAGATCCAGTAAGAGAACAGCAGCAGAGAGGTGTCCCCGTCCTCTTCTTCCACAGGATCAGGATCAGGTAGATGGAGATATTCCCTATGATCTGTAGAAGGGCTGTGAAGCTCTTGTGTTCAGTCTTGTTTTATCCTACAGTATTATATGCTTTATACTTGTGGAATGAGAAAGGTGGAGATGACAGGATAAAGCCGACCATAGACATTACATGTTGTCTGGATCTTCTCACAGTTTTCTGGCTATGGAGACTGCTGGTTGGAATAAGGAACCAACAGGTTGGATTTATACCCATCTGATCCTTTATTTCCCCTGAGACAAACCCCAGAGGTGTCTGGCAGGAGCTGATCTCCTCCACTGACACAACCTGAAGCCTGTCTAGCCATGGGGGATATACACTGATCATTCATAACATTATTACCACCTGCTGAGTATTATAGAGGTCTCTCTCATGTACGGGCTTCACAGGTTTCTCGTGTTCTATGGAACTAGGCCAAACGTTTAATAGGTCCTTGATATTTCTCTCCCCTGACAGACGCTATTGTCACCAGATGGTATGTGTTAGTCACCTGTAGTTTTAGGCTGGGGTTACACACAGTATTTTTAACCAAAACCAGGAGATAAAGTGACACAGAGAAAACTGTAATACAAAGACTTTTACAATATTTCTTTCACAGCTTCAGGGTGAAGATCTAAACAATATTATTGCTCCAAAGGACATTCCTACAGGAAAATATCTGATCTATAGTAATGCTACAGTCATAAAAAAAGAAGAGACATATGTGAGCGGTGATGAGCAGTATGAGGCAATTCCTACAGGGAAAGATCTGATCTATATTAATGCTACAGAAATAAGAGAAGAAGAAGAGACAGATGTGAGGGGTGGTGAGCAGTATAAGGAGAACATTCTTACAGGAAAAGATCTGAACTATATTAATGCTATAAACATTAAGGTAAAGGAAGAGACAGATGTGAGCGGTGATGAGCAGTATAAGGCGTATATTCCTAAAAGAAAAGATCTGATCCATATTAATGCTACATGCATAAAGGAAGAAGAGACATATGTGAGCTGTGATGAGCAGTATATGGAGGACATTCCCACAGAAAAAGATCTGATCTATATTAATGCTACAAATATAAAGAAAGAAGAGGAGACAGATGTGAGCGGTGATGAGCAGTATATGGAGGACATTCCTACAGGTAACCGCTCAGGTAACCACTAAATGCAGAAAACAGTCACAGATTCTACTCTTCTTGTCACTGCCTTCAACAATAATTTGTGGAAGACTTCATTTTCTACTGTATATTCCCCGATTCAGCCAAAATGCTAATTTTATATAGATAAACATGTGACCCGGTTATAGGTAATAACACATAATGGGAGAGATCTATCCAAACCTGTGTAGAGGAAGAGTAGTGTAGTTGCCCATGGCAACCAATTAGGTTGCTTCTTTCATTTTTCCAAGAGATCTGTGAAAAATGAAAGAAGTGATCTGATTGGTTGCCATGGGCAACTGCACCATTCTTCCTCTACACAGGTTTGGATACATCTCCCCCAATGTACATTTATAATACTGTATAGATGTGAAATATAGCTGGAATATTTGCAGGGACAATAGGGGAGATTTATCCAAACGTCTTCAGAGGAAAAGATGCCCATAGCAACCAATCAGATCGCTTCTTTCGTTTTTAACAAGGCCTCTGCAAAATGAAAGAAGCGATCTGATTGGTTGCTATGGGCAACTGGGCAACTTTTCCTCTGGACAGGTTTTGATGAATCTCCCCCATACATTGAGAACCACTGGGAGGGCGTACAGCAGCTGATAAGTACTTAACTTTTTTTTTTAACCCCTTGGCGACACTTGGTGCTTCTGACTCGAGCCCGCTCAGTAGCTGGGGGGTCGGAACTAATAGCAGAATTGTGTTTTTTGATCACGTCATATCCTAGAAAAAAATGGAGTAAAAAGAAATCAAAAAGTCAGATTAAAATTTTTTTTTTTAAAGTTATTGGGGTGGGAAAATACCCCAAACTTTTTTTTTTTTTAATTAAAAGTTTTTAATTATTTTTAAATGAGTAAAACAGGACAGAAACGATAAAAATTTGGTATTGCTATAATCGGTGAACAGTTTAGAAACCTCTACCCTTTCCTTTGCAGTATTTCACAGCCTGGCACACCTACTAGCTCATCCTCACAATCCTGTATGCCAATCAAGGAGGCGCAAGGGAGGAGTGCCAGGCTGTGACACTTAAGCAGCTCAGCTCCTCCTCCTTGGCACTTAAAGGGGTACTCCGGTGATCCAGCGTTCAGAACATTTTGTTCAGAACGCTCAGAACCGGAGGCCATGATCGTGACGTCATGGCATGCCCCCTCCATTTATGTCTATGGGAGGGGGGGTGTCAGCTGACACCCCCCCTCCCATAGACATAAATGGAGGGGGCGTGGCCGTGATGTCACGACAACTGCCGCATTTTCTTAGAACACTGGGTGCTGTGGGAGATCGCAGAAAGCCCAGCGGCGGCACCCCCGCAATCAGACATCTTATCCCCTATCCTTTGGATAGGGGATAAGATGTATAGCAGCGGAGTACCCCTTTAATTGTGAAACAAAAAGGTTTTAAATGTTTGGTAACCACCATAAGCTCCAGGAAACAACCGTGTCTGCAGCTCTTATCGACAATTACCATTAGAAAGGTCCTAATTCTAATAGTGCCCTTTAAAGTTTCACTTAGAAATATTATACAAAATATACTAAATATATGTTTATGCCAAATTGGTTATATTTTTCAAAAATAATAAAATTTGTTTTATCCTTGGCAGATTCTTGTACCAGGAGATCAGAGGAGAATCTGATATCTTCATATTATAAAGCAGATGATGATATCACACAAGATACATTTGTAGAACATTCCATTATCCCAGTTACACCCTCAGTTACACAATTACGGACTGTTAAACAGATTCAAAGTTACCTAGGCGCTGTTGAAGATACAGAGGAGAAGCCATTTGTATGTTCAGAATGTGGGAAGGGTTTCTCTCGGAATTCAAATCTCATTCAACATCAACGAATTCACACCGGGGAGAAGCCATTTCCTTGTCCAGAATGTGGGAAGGGTTTCTCTCGGAAATCAAATCTCCTTCAACATCAACAAATTCACACAGGGGAGAAGCCATTCTCATGTTTAGAATGTGGGAAATGTTTTACTCAAAAATCAGCTCTTGGCCTACATAAAAAAATTCACACAGGGCAGAAGCCCTTTTCCTGTTCAGAATGTGGGAAAAGTTTCACTAAGAAATCTTCTTTTGTTGAACATCAAAAAATTCACACGGGGGAGAAGCAGTTTTCATGCCCAGAATGTGGGAAAGGTTTTATTCTTAAATCCTCTGTTATTGAACATATGAAAAAATCACACAAAGGAAAAGTAATTTCCATGTCCAGAACTTGAAAAAAGTTTTTCTTAAAAATGACATCTTGTTTGCCATAAGAAGCCATTTTCATGTTAAGAATGTGGGAAGTGTTTCATTCAGAAATCACATGTTGTTTGCCATCAAAATATTCACACTGGGAAGAAGCCATTTCCATGTTCAGAATGTGGGAAGCATTTCTCCCGGAAATCAAATCTCATTCAGCATCAAAGAACTCACACAGGAGAGAAGCAATTTTCATGCTCAGAATGTGGGAAATGTTTTACTCAAAGATCATATAGTGTTTTACATCAAAAACCATACCTGTCAACTCCCAACTGCTCTCAGTAGCTGAGGGACACCAATAATAGCTGTCACAAAATTATCTCCGTTCCAATTTAAACAGTATTGTGATACTATATAAGGGGGGGGGGGGGCTTTAAAATAAAAAGTGAAAAATGTTTTGTTTGTTTTTATTTAAATATTCCTTAATAAAAATGTAAAATCACCCTGCACTCCAATATTCAATATTTAAAATAAAAAAAATGCAAACTCCAAATAATAAACATGCTTGATATCGCCACATGCGGAAATGTCTGAGCCATTAAAATATATTGTTGTGGGGGGCGTGGTATGACGGGTGATGTAAGTGACCACATGACTGCTCCTGCTAACCCATTCTGCACTTTCTCTTGCTCATTGTATAATTCCTGTCTGGGCCTCTCCCCACATGTTGCTCCTACCCTCTTCCTCCCTTGGGCAAAGTTTAAGCCATGGTTAACGGATGATCCTGGCAGGGTAGATCTGGGAAGGACCCTTGAACGCCCACCCTGCAGAGGCAACATGGGGTCAGTGACCTTGAGGATCAACTCGTGGCTGTGCAGAGGGACTTAAAGGGGTACTCTGCCCCTAGACATATTATCCCCTATCAAAGGATAGGGGATAAGATGTCTGATCACGGGGGTCCCGCCGCTGGAGGCCTACATGATCTCCCTGCTGCACCCTGCGTTCGTGTAGAGTGTTGGGTGCAGCGCCAGAGGCTTGTAACATCATGGCCACGCCCCCTGAATGCAAGTCTATGGGAGGGGGCGTGACAGCCATCACGCCCCTCCCATAGACTTGCATTAAGGGGGCGTGTCCATTACATCAGGGGCCTCGCCCCACATCGCTAGTCATGTCCGTGCACCGAATGTCTGGGGTGCCGCAGCGAGATGCAGCTTTAGTGTGCTTAATCTTCAGAAGAGGCTTCCTTCTGGGACGACAGCCAGCAGACCAATTTGATGCAGTGTGCGGCGTATTGTCTGAGGACTGACAGGCTGACCCCCCTTTAACCTCTGCAGCAATGCTGGCAGCATACATATGTCTATTTCCCAAAGACAACCTTTGGATATGACGCTGAGCACGTGCATTAAACTTCTTTGGTCGACCATGGCGAGGCCTGTTATGAGTAGAACCTGTCCTGTGAATCGGCTGTATGGTCTTGCCCAGGGTGTCGCAACTCAGTTTCTGGGTCTTGGCAATCTTCCTATGTATGAAAAAACATGTAATGCACAAATTCTTTTTACATTTTTATCCAGAATCTTTCTGGTTCCATATTTAAAAATACAAATCAATAATTATCTGGGTGTAGTCGTCGTCAGAAACTTCGTTGCGGCACATCAGGGATTTTTCACTCCCCCAAGAGCCTCTAGTTCCCGGCCAACAGTAACGCATATATATCATAGACTGACAGGTGTCACATGGTATCACTCCTCACTGACTGCCATATGTCCAGATTGAGAATCCATTTGTTACATATATATCCACGCATATCCAATAAATACGCCAGTAGTGTTCTGATATGATGCACAACCTAGATACAGTCATGGCCGTAAATGTTGCCCCCCCCCCCCTGAAATATTTCAAGAAAATGAAGTATTTCTCACAGGAAAGGATTGCAGTAACACATGTTTTGCTATACACATGTTTATTCCCTTTGTGTGTGTTATGTATTTGATTGGAGTTTGTACATTGCTTATTTTTATGGGGGAGTGCCGCTATCTTACATTTTCTCCTCTTGTAATTTTTTGTGAAAATTTACACAAGTTTATATGGTTTTTAATACATTCTGAATAATATAATTTTTATAGTGCAGTCTGCAATCTTATATTGTATATTAAGTTCTGTTCTGTTGGGAAAAAAAATTTTGTCATACGAATTTATAATTTTTTTATATGCATACTAATTTTGTCTGGTATTTGAAAGGTTAACTATGTGGTATGTAACCCTAAGCTTACCTGCACTTGTTATGTCTGAGGAAGCTGCGCCTGCACAGCGAAACGCGTTGCACCTTAACCATTAAAGGAATTTTATCTTGATGTACGCACCGTGATTGACTTCTCCCACGAAAATTCCCAGTCTCTCCGAAGTTCCACGGTCTCCTTAAAGGGGTACTCCGGCGCTAAGACATCTTATCCCCTATCCAAAGGCTAGGGGATAAGATGCCTGATCGTGGGGGTCCCACTGCTGGGGACCCCTGTGATCTTGCACGCAGCACCCCGTTATAATCAGTCCCCGAAACATGTTCGCTCCGGGACTGATTACTGGCGATTACGGGGGGCCGGAGCATGATGTCACGCTCCACCCCCTCAATGTAAGCCTATGGGAGGGGGCGTGACAGCTTTTTTGTTTTCACATATTGGCCCTCATTTACTATTCTAAACCCTACTTCTTTTGTCGGGTTTTTTTAGCGCATCTTTGTCTGCGACATGTCGCAGACATCGTGCGCCAGTCTGCGACACGATGCAACATTTTTTCCCAACGGACCCGATGTGGATTCTCCCAAACCCGAAAAAGGGGCGTAACCCAACATTTTTTAGCTTTCCCACGTATTTATAAAGGTTTCCAACCCGAATATGTTGAATTGTTGTGGATTTTTTCCCGACAGCTCAGAGGAGTTGGAAACCAAAACCAACAAAACCCACGTGCGACAAACAGGATGCGACATAATAATAAATACCAGGGGAAAAAAGCAGTCGGGTAAGAAAGCAACATAGACTTACAACCTGATTTTCTAATTAAATGAGGGCCATTGTACGTAACCTTCTGTCTGTGCAGACTGTACACAAGATTTTTATATATTTTGTGCCGTAGCTTGTATCTGGTGTTGTCTAATCTTGAGCCCAGATGGAATATCTGAATAATCGGGACGCTCTCGGTGACTCTCTGATTAACCAGTTAATTGGATCTACTGGTCAACCTGTGTTTACTTCTGACAATGAATCCTCTCCCCCACTATCTGAAGAGGAGTTTAAAGTTATGACGGACTTTTTCCATAAATATTAAGGTTTTTGTAAATTTGAATTACAACACAGTATAGATGTTTTATTTCTACATCGCTACCTTTTAGATAATTTTACACCTCATGGTCTAAGGTTACCATTTGAGTCATCATTCCCAGATGACCCAATATTCTCGAAAGATTGGGATGATTATACAGAAAAATGTTCTAGAGGTTTGATAGAATGATTAATTTCAAAAAGACGCACTGTAGCAATTGAATATAAACAAAAAGCATGTGAAATACGTAATCAGATAATTGTATTTTCCAAATACTCTAGTACTATTCTAAACAGATTACATAAACTTGAAATTGACACCATAAATAAAAAGGTACATAAATTTAACCATGATATAAATTATTACTCTTGCGGACAAATTTACAAATGGCCAAAATATAATAAAAAAAAACACGATTGATAAAAATAATCAAGAAAATCCATCTACATTGACGCCAAAAAACAAACAAAAAAAATTCCAAATCTCCCATAGTTATAAAGAGTAATCCAACAACATACCCATACACTCGAACAATAACTAATTCAGTACTTCATAAGCCAAAAACACATTCAAATAATAACTCTAACAACAATAAAATTCTTTCTACCGATAAACAATGTGCAAATATAACATCAAATGCGTCCAGTTTAAATACAGCTTTGAGTACATTTAACTCTATGATTCCAGATACTGATCCACATGTAGCCCCGGATTTTTTAGTCCTACAAATGAAGATGATATAGATTGTATCAGTGCTCTTGTAACCATCTTACTCCCGGCCAAATCCGTATACAGAATTTATATACCAAAGTAAATCAAACAGAGCCATGTCGGTTTCAAATTCTTCTGTTCTTTGTTAGGCCGTCCACTTGGTTTTATAACCTCTGTACTTAGCATAAGTTCCCACCCTCACTAGGGTTATGTCCTAGCATATAGGGAGTAAGAAAATAGCAGAGAGTAGAATGGGGGATGGGCATTGTCCTTTGCTAAACTTCAGGGGCCTTCAAGTCTTCATGGCCAGCAACTTTCTCTACACGATGGCGGGGGCCAGATAGGAGAGAGCAGATAGGGGAGGGGTGAGCAAGTAACAGAGAAGCATGGAGTCCCCATCCCAAATGGGCATTTTAGGTATATATAAGTATACCCATATACATCCATTACAATCACACCAAATTATATGCACCTGTTATTTCAAACGACTTACCTGCGGTAAATATAGTATGTCCTTTACTTCCGCCTCTTATTATGCAAAATTCTATTTCAGCACCCGTTTGGACAAAAGGAACAAAAATTTCCACAAAAAAATTCACTTTCGAATTTTAACCTCTTAAGGACCCAGGGCGTATCTGTACGCCCTGAGCCCTGTCCCGGTGTTTAAAACAGGGTCACGCCGTGACCCCACATCACACCGGGTCGGTCCCGGCTGCTATTCATAGCCGGGACCCTGGGCTAAGATCAGTGCCGCGCGCTATTAACCCTTCAGACGCGGCGATCAAAGTTGACCGTTGCGTCTGAACATGAAAGTACGGCAGCTCAGTCAGGCTGATCGGGACATCGCGATAAAATCGTGATGTTCCGATCAGCTAGGACGTAAGCGAAGGTCTCCTTACCTGTCTCAGCGGTGTCCGATCGGGGTTTGATTGCTCCAAGCCTGAGCTACAGGCTTGAGCAATCGAGCCCCTATCTCGCTGATCCATGCAAAGCTATGGCTTTGCAGGGATCAGCATAAGAGATCAGTGTGTGCAGTGCTATAGCTCCCTATGGGATAACAATGATCAGTATAAGAGATCAGTGTGTGCAGTCTTATAGGTCCCTATGGGAGCTATAGCACTGCAAAAAAAAAGTGAAAAAAAAAAGTTAACAAGGGTCATTTAACCCCTTCCCTAATAAAAGTTTGAATCACCCCCCTTTTCCCATAAAAAATAAACTGTGTAAATAAAAATAAACATATGTGGTATCATCGCGTACGGAAATGTCCGAACTATAAAAATATATCGTTAATTAAATCGCACGGTCAATGGCGTATGGGCAAAAAAATTCAAAATTTCAAAAAAGTGCATTTTTGGTAACTTTTTATATCATGTAAAAATGAATAAACAGCGATCAAAAAGTCTGATCAATACAAAAATGGTACCGATAAAAACTTCAGAACACGGCGCAAAAAATTAGTCCTCATTCCCTTCCGTACGCAGAAAAATAAAAAAGTTATAGGGGTTAGAAGATGAGAATTTTTAACATATACATTTTCCTGCATGTAGTTATGATTTTTTTCCGAAGTACGACAATATCAAACCTATATAAGTAGGGTATCATTTTAACTGTATGGACTTACAGAATAAAGATAACGTGTCATTGTTACCGAAAAATGTACTACGTAGAAACGGAAGCCCCCAAAAGTTACAAAATGACATTTTTTCTTAAATTTTGTCGCGCAATGATTTTTTTTCTGTTTCGCCGTGGATTTTTGGGTAAAATGACTGATGTCACTGCAAAGTAGAATTGGTGGCGCAAAAAATAAGCCATCATATGGAATTTTATGTTAAAAATTGAAAGCGTTATGATTTTTAGAAGGTGATGAGGAAAAAACGCTGAGTCCTTAAGGGGTTAAATCGACACCAACTGCACATATTGGCACCAACTCAATTGACTCTTCATTTCTCACAATTCACGATGCATCGGGTCTAAATATAGACCCCACAATTTGCTGTACACCTAGTGAATTGGGCGCTACATCTGCCCTTTTTTTTTAGATTACCCTCCCCAAAATGTACACAATGCATTAACAATGAAAAATGTAAATGCCAACCACCATCCAATTACACACTACTTCCCACCTTTGTCCCCCAAAATAAAACCCAGGGGCTGCAGAGGAAGCGGCAAAACAAAAAAAAACTGGCTCATGTATAATTAATAAAATCTCTATATCAATCTGATGGCAAAGACAAACCAATAAATCATACACAAACTAAAAAAAAAGAAAAAGTTAAAATATTTAATCTGTCGGATCATACATTATCGGACAATGAGATTGACCTTTTATCTAAGGGTCTATCCTTTTGTCCTACAACACGTCCTTACGATTTTCAACTTTTTTTTGGATCTAAATAACTTTTTTTTAGAAAACTAACCCTTACTCGTCACTTTTCTATTCTTGAGAGAATAAAACAGGAACATTCTTCCCCTTTTATAGATAATTCTATTCATACATCAATTGTCACATCTCAAAATACCCCGATAAAACATGTAGAAGTAAGACCACCTTCATCTTTTTACCCCATACACCATCGGGGTAGTCATCTTGACACATTCTATACTATGGTAATGAAAGACTTCAACACCTTGGAATTCCGAAAGGAATGCTATTAAAACCTTGCAGCAAAATGCCTCCATCATTGTTCACCCTGTGGACAAGGGTGGTGGCATTACGATCCTTAATAGGTCCACATATACAGTGACCCCCCGACCTACGATGGCCCCGACATATGATCAAATCGACATACGATGCTTTTTTATGTCGGGGCCATCGCATTAAGTGCTATCCGGCAGCGCCAAATGCTTAAGCTGCTGCCGGATAGCAGCTTAATGTTCCCCGTGTGGTCCGGTAAGTATTACTTACCCCTCCACGATGCTCCGGGGTGCCCTCCGGGTCCAGCGCTGGTCTTCCGGTGTCTTCTCGGCCCTCTCCGATGACATCAATACGCTGCTGCGCACGTCATCCAATAGGAATGGCATACGCAGGCCCAGAAAGGCCTTGCGGAAGAAAGCAGAGGACCGGAGAAGACAGCGGAGGACCGGAGAAGACAGCGGAGGACCGGAGAAGACAGCGGAGGACCGGAGAAGACAGCAGAGGACCGGAGAAGACAGCGGAGGACAGGAGAAGACAGCGGAGGACCGGAGAAGACAGCAGAGGACCGGAGAAGACAGCAGAGGACCGGAGAAGACAGCAGAGGACCGGAGAAGACAGCGGAGGACCGGAGAAGACAGCGGAGGACAGGAGAAGACAGCGGAGGACCGGAGAAGACAGCGGAGGACCGGAGAAGACAGCGGAGGACCGGAGAAGACAGCAGAGGACCGGAGAAGACAGCGGAGAGCCCAGCGGAGGCCCGGGGACACCATCTTGAGCGGCGGGGACAGGTGAGTACAGCTTCCTATACTTTACATTGCACGAATCCCTCAACATACGATGGATTCGACAAACGATGGCTCGTTTGGAACGAATTACCATCGTATGTTGAGGGACCACTGTATTAAAGAAGCACAAAATATATTATCTGAAACAGATTATTACATTAGGGTGGATCAGGATCCTTCAATGGAATTTTATAACATTTATCATAATTTGGTTAAATCAGCACAGGAGTCCAATTTGCTGGACAGGAGGGAGCACACATTTTTATTAGTTACATTTTTTCGTTACCCCATTATTATTATTTGCCGAAATTACACAAAAATCCGTCAAATCCCCCCGGTCATCCAATCATTTGTGGTGTATCATACCTTACTGCGAATCTTTCTCATTTTGTTGATCTTTTTTTACAGCCCTATGTATTAAAACTTTCATCTAATTTACATGATTCAACACAACTTATTCAAGAATTAAATAATATTTCACTACCCCCCACTTTTTCTTTCCTTACATTAGATGTGTGCTCCTTCTACTCCAACATTAGTACTGAATTGGGTATTGTGGCAATCCACCATTACTTTGATCAAGATCCTACATTATGTGATAGACAGTCTAATTTTTATTGGATTCTATATCATTTATTTTAGAACACAATGGGGGCTCGATTTGCCCCAAGTTATGCAAATGTATTCATGGGGCAATTCGAGTTCCTTTTCATGGCACAACTCCCGGATTTTATTAATTATGTTTGTTATATTTCGCCGTTTCATAGAGGATTTGTTTTTTATATGGAGGGGCAGAAAGACACAGGCAGAGGCTTTTGTCCACAACTTAAACCAAAATTTGTGGGGTATTAAATTTACCATGCATTTTTCTAATTTTCAAGTCAAATATTGACAAAGACCATTGTTAAAAGGGTCGATGTCAATAGTTTTTTACATTATAATAGTGCCCATTATCCTGCCTTGAGGGGGGGTCCCTTATGGACAATACCTGCGCATCCGGAAGAACTGCTCACTCGAGAATGATTTTGATGCGCAGGCGGTTGTCCTGAGGGACCGCCTTCTGGATAAAGGCTATCCCAAAATTATATTACAAAATGCATACAAGAGGGTTAAAAATCCAATCCAATTTTATAACA
Organism: Hyla sarda; assembly: GCF_029499605.1. Taxonomy (NCBI): domain Eukaryota; kingdom Metazoa; phylum Chordata; class Amphibia; order Anura; family Hylidae; genus Hyla; species Hyla sarda. The sequence goes on from NC_079189.1 coordinate 604,185,968, forward strand.
AATTATAACTATGAAGCAATTAACATCAAAAAAATATTAAGAAAAAATTGGTCTATTATTAAGAATGACCCCATCCTGAAGGACCTCGTTCCTGTTACCCCTAGCGTCACTTTTAGACGTTCTTAAAAATCTTCACAATTTGATTGCTTCTGGCAAATTAAAAATGGAACATATATCCCTAATTCACACGGGTCTTCTTGTACCCCGTGCGGAAAAAGCCGATGCCTGTGCTGTGAACTAATAAATGTGGAAACACATGATTTTGAGAGAGAGGGAAGAAATATAGGATTATATGTACTAATAACTGTGAGACAAATTACGCAGTATATCTGCTCTCATGCAGTTGCAATCTCCAATATGTCGGCTGCACTGTTCAGACAGTGCGGTCTCGGATGAGCAAGCATAGATGGAATATTAACCCCTTTAGGACCGGGGGTTTTTCCGTTTTTGCATTTTCGTTTTTTGCTCCTTGCCTTTAAAAAATCATAACTCTTTCAATTTTGCACCTAAAAATCAATATGATGGCTTATTTTTTGCGCCACCAATTCTACTTTGTAATGACGTCAGTCATTTTGCCCAAAAATCTACGGTGAAGCGGGGAAAAAAATCATTGTGCGACAAAATTGAAAAAAAACCTGCTGTTTTGTAACTTTTGAGGGCTTCAGTTCTACGTAGTACATTTTTCAGTAAAAATGACACCTGATATGTATTCTGTAGGTCCATACGATTAAAATGATACCCTACTTATATAGGTTTGATTTTGTCGGACTTCTGGAAAAAATCATAACTGCATGCAGGAAAATTAATACTGTCACGATTCGGCTTACAGGTAGTGGATCCTCTGTGTCAGCGAGGGATTGGCGTGGACCGTGCTAGTGGACCGGTTCTAAGAGGCTACTGGTGTTCACCAGAGCCCGCCGCAAAGCGGGATGGTCTTGCTGCGGCAGTAGCAACCAGGTTGTATCCACTAGCAACGGCTCAACCTCGCTGACTGCTGAGAAGGCGTGGGACAGAAGGACTAGGCAGAGGCAAGGTCAGACGTAGCAGAAGGTCGGGGCAGGCGGCAAGGTTCGTAGTCAAGATGGATAGCAGAAGTTCAGGTAACACAGGCTTTGGACACACTAAACGCTTTCACTGGCACAAGGCAACAAGATCCGGCAAGGGAGTGCAGGGGCAGTGAGCAGATATAGTCTGGGAGCAGATGGAAGCCAATTAAGCTAATTGGGCCAGGCACCAATCATTGGTGCACTGGCCCTTTAAGTCTCAGAGAGCTGGCGTGCGCGCGCCCTAGAGAGCGGAGCCGCGCGCGCCAGCACATGACAGCAGGGGACCGGGACGGGTAAGTGACCTGGGATGCGATTCGCGAGCGGGCGCGTCCCGCTGTGTGAATCGCATCCCCGACGGCCATGACAGTGCAGCGCTCCCGGTCAGCGGGACTGACCGGGGCGCTGCAGGGAGAGAGACGCCGTGAGCGCTCCGGGGAGGAGCGGGGACCCGGAGCGCTAGGCGTAACAGTACCCCCCCCTTAGGTCTCCCCTTTTCTTTGTCCGGTAACTGCCTCCCCTGGGATGAGGACACCGGGAAAGAATGGAGGGTTGCCTCAACGGCAGGCAGTACAGCAGGAGTGGGAATGGGGAGGGAGGGCAGAGGGCGAAGCCTGGCACGGGGCAGTGTGTCACCAGGACGGGGGCCATGAGGAGGCACTGAGGCTTGCCTGACGGGACTGGGAGGGGGGGAGAGGCACTTCCTATGGCAGGCAGAGTCCCAGTTCTTGATCTCCCCGGTGGTCCAATCAAGGGTGGGAGAATGAAGCCGGAGCCATGGCAGACCGAGGAGGACCTCAGAGGTACAGTTGGGAAGGACGAATAACTCAATCCTTTCGTGGTGGGGTCCAATACACATCAGGAGGGGTTCTGTGCGGTAACGCACGGTGCAATCCAATCTGACTCCGTTGACCGCGGAAATGTAGAGCGGCTTGACGAGACGGGTCACCGGGATGCGGAATTTATTCACAAAAGACTCCAAAATAAAATTCCCGGAGGCACCAGAGTCCAAACAGGCCACGGCTGAGACGGAGGAGTTGGCTGAAGGAGAAATCCGCACGGGCACCGTGAGACGTGGAGAAGCAGACTTTGAACCAAGAGACGCCACACCCACGTGAGCTGGGTGCGTGCGTGCGTTTCCCAGACGTGGAGGACGGATAGGGCAATCCACCAAGAAATGCTCGGTACTGGCACAGTACAGACAAAGATTTTCTTCCCTACGGCGATTCCTCTCTTCCTGGGTCAGGCGAGACCGATCCACTTGCATGGCCTCCTCGGCGGGAGGCCCAGGCGTAGACTGCAAAGGATGCTGTGGGAGAGGTGCCCAGAGATCTAAGTCTTTTTCCTGGCGGAGCTCCTGATGTCTCTCAGAAAAACGCATGTCAATGCGGGTGGCCAAATGGATAAGTTCTTGCAGGTTGGCAGGAATCTCTCGTGCGGCCAGCACATCCTTGATGCGACTGGATAGGCCTTTTTTAAAGGTCGCGCAGAGAGCCTCGTTATTCCATGATAATTCGGAAGCAAGAGTACGAAATTGGATGGCGTACTCGCCCACTGAAGAATTACCCTGGACCAGGTTCAGCAGGGCAGTCTCGGCAGAAGAAGCTCGGGCTGGCTCCTCGAAGACACTACGGACCTCAGCGAAGAAGGACTGGACTGTGGCTGTGGCAGGATCATTGCGGTCCCAGAGCGGTGTGGCCCAAGACAAGGCCTTTCCTGAAAGAAGGCTCACTACGAACGCCACCTTAGACCGTTCTGTAGGAAACAAGTCCGACAACATCTCCATATGCAGGGAACACTGAGACAAAAATCCACGGCAGAGTCTGGAGTCCCCATCAAATTTGTCCGGCAGGGACAAGCGGAGGCTAGGAGCGGCCACTCGCTGCGGAGGAGGTGCAGGAGCTGGCGGAGGAGATGGTTGCTGCTGTAGCAGAGGCAGAAGTTGCTGTAACGTGGCGGTCAACTGCGACAGCTGCTGTCCTTGTTGGGCAATTTGCTGCGATTGCTGAGCGACCACCGTGGTAAGGTCAGCGAGACTTGGCAGCGGCACCTCAGCGGGATCCATGGCCGGATCTACTGTCACGATTCGGCTTACAGGTAGTGGATCCTCTGTGTCAGCGAGGGATTGGCGTGGACCGTGCTAGTGGATCGGTTCTAAGAGGCTACTGGTGTTCACCAGAGCCCGCCGCAAAGCGGGATGGTCTTGCTGCGGCAGTAGCAACCAGGTCGTATCCACTAGCAACGGCTCAACCTCGCTGACTGCTGAGAAGGCGTGGGACAGAAGGACTAGGCAGAGGCAAGGTCAGACGTAGCAGAAGGTCGGGGCAGGCGGCAAGGTTCGTAGTCAGGATGGATAGCAGAAGTTCAGGTAACACAGGCTTTGGACACACTAAACGCTTTCACTGGCACAAGGCAACAAGATCCGGCAAGGGAGTGCAGGGGCAGTGAGCAGATATAGTCTGGGAGCAGATGGAAGCCAATTAAGCTAATTGGGCCAGGCACCAATCATTGGTGCACTGGCCCTTTAAGTCTCAGAGAGCTGGCGCGCGCGCGCCCTAGAGAGCGGAGCCGCGCGCGCCAGCACATGACAGCAGGGGCCGGGACGGGTAAGTGACCTGGGATGCGATTCGCGAGCGGGCGCGTCCCGCTGTGCGAATCGCATCCCCGACGGCCATGACAGTGCAGCGCTCCCGGTCAGCGGGACTGACCGGGGCGCTGCAGGGAGAGAGACGCCGTGAGCGCTCCGGGGAGGAGCGGGGACCCGGAGCGCTAGGCGTAACAAATACGTTTAAAATTGTCATTTCTGACCCCTATAACTTTTTTATTTTTCCGTGTATGGGGCGGTATGAGGGCTCATTTTTTGCGCCGTGATCTGAAGTTTTTAACGGTACCATTTTTGCATTGATAGGACTTATTGATCGATAAAAAGTGACCAAAAATGCACTATTTTGGACTTTGGAATTTTTTTGCGCGCACGCCATTGACCGAGCGGTTTAATTAATGATATATTCTTATAATTCGGACATTTCCGCACGCGGTGATACCATATATGTTTATTTTTATTTTTATTTACACTGTGTTTTTTTTTTTTTTATTGGAAAAGGGGGGTGATTCAAACTTTTAATAGGGGAGGAGTTAAATGATCTTTATTCACTTTTTTTTCCACTTTTTTTTTGCAGTGTTATAGGTCCCATAGGGACCTATAACACTGCACACACTGATCTCTTATACTGATCATTGTTATCCCATAGGGACCTATAACACTGCACACACTGATCTCCTATGCTGATCACTGGTTTCTCATAAGAAACCAGTGATCAACGATTCTGCCGCATGACTGCTCATGCCTGGATCTCAGGCACTGAGCAGTCATTCGGCGATCGGACAGCGAGGAGGCAGGAAGGGGCCCTCCCGCTGTCCTGTCAGCTGTTCGGGATGCCGCGATTAGCCGCGGCTATCCCGAACAGCCCGACTGAGCTAGCCGGCAACTTTCACTTTCACTTTGAGCCGCTTAAAGGGTTAATAGCGCGCGGCGCCGCGATTGGCGCTGGGCGCTATTAGAGGCGGGTCCCGGCTTCACTATGACGCCGGGCCCGCCGTGGTATGACGCGGGGTTACTGTGTAACCCCGCGTTATATCAGAAGAGCAGGACCAAGGACGTACCGGTACGTCCTTGGTCCTTAAGGGGTTAAGCACGGTTTTATGCTCCACAGCTTATCGAGACATTTCACCAATATACATCAGGGATCGATTGATTCCCTGCATCTAAAAATTATACAAAATATTCCAAAGGAGAAATCAAACAGATATCAGCAATTAATAAATAGAGAATCTGTCAGGATCCGGACTGGTATGCAGCGAGGACACTGGTGGTGGATCCTTTGTGTCAGTGGGGTGATGGCGTGGGCCGTACCAGGGGAACGGAGTCTAAGGGGTAACTGGTTTTCACCAGAGCCCGCCGCAAAGCGGGATGGACTTGCAGCGGCAGGTAACCCCCAGGTCGTTCCACCCGATAGCGACTCAACCCCAGCTGACAGCTGAGACAGGCGCGGTACAAGGGACAAGGCAAGAGCAAGGTCGGACGTAGCAGAAGGTCAGGGCAGGCAGCAAGAGTCGTAGTCAGGGGCAACAGCAGAAGGTCTGGAAACACAGGCTTGGGAACACACTAAACGCTTTCACAGGGCACAAGGCAACAAGATCCGGCGATGACTGGAAGGGGAAGTGGGTTTTTATAAGGAAGACACAGGTGCAGGTACTGATTGGGCCAGGTGCCAATCAATGGCGCACTGGCCCTTTAAATCTCAGAAAGCCGGCGCGCGCGTGCCCTAGGGAGCGGGTCCACGCACGCCGGGACTGTGCAGACAGAGGATGGGGCAGGTGAGGAGATTGGGATGCGACCCACGGGCGGGCAAGCGCGTCCCGCTACGCGGATCGCATCCCGCTACGCGGATCGCATCCTCGCCGGTGACACTAGTGCTGCACAGAGACGAACGCCGCGAGCGCTCCGGGGAGGAGCAGGGACCCGGAGCGCTCGGCGTAACAGAATCATTTTGGATTCATAAATTGGGTTCATTGGCCCCATCAGGGCTAAATGAAGTGGTGGAGAATATTACTATTGTTTTTTGCTCATATATTTTTTTTTTCATTTTATCCATCTATTATGTGATTTATATTTTTTTCATTCCTTTTTTATATATTTTTATCTATATATTTTTTTTTGATTATTTCCCGATATCATTACAAAAAGTATTGCATACATATTTATACATATTTCTTCTTGTAAACTTTTTTCTTAAAAAAAAAAAAAAAATTTTTTTTGATTGGAGTTTGTACATTGCTTATTTTTATGGGGGAGTGCCGCTATCTTACATTTTCTCCCCTTGTAATTTTTTGGAATTTTTGGTGAAAATGTATAAAAGTTTATGTGGTTTTTAATACATTCAGAATAATATAATTTTTATAGTGCAGTCTGCAATCTTATATTGTATATTAAGCTCTGTTCTGCTGGAAAAATAGTTTTTGTCATACAAATTTATAATTTTTTTATATGCATACTAATTTTGTCTGGTACTTGAAAGGTTAACTATGTGGCATATAACCCTAAGCTTACCTTGTTATGCCTGAGGAAGCTGCGCCTGAGCAGTGAAACGTGTTGCACCTTAAACATTAAAGGAATTTTATCTTGATGTACGCACCGTGATTGACTTCTCCCCGATCAGCGCCTCGAAAATTCCCGGTCTCTCCGAAGTTCCATGGTCTCCTTAATTTTCACGGGAAGGCTGCAGATTGGTCCAGAAATATTTTCTCATTCATAAAGTGCTGTCCATTGTTGTGTATGCCAGTACACAACCAGAGCGGGTAAGCGGCCATTGTGCCCCCTCTGTATAAATTCCATCCAGCACATGTGATTCTCCACAGGGAGCGCCTTTTTGTTGTTTTTATATTTCACCTCCAGGCTGTGTCATTCGGTCACTATATGGTCTCCTCATGCTGCCAACACCTCCACGCTATGTCATTCAGCCACTATATGGTCTCCTCATGCTGCCAACACCTCCACGCTATGTCATTCAGTCACTATATGGTCTCCTCATGCTGCCAACACCTCCACGCTATGTCATTCAGTCACTATATGTCTCCTCATGCTTCAGCTTCATGCATGCTGTGCCATTCAGCCACTATATGGTGTCCTCATGCTGCCAACACCTCCACGCTATGTCATTCAGTCACTATATGGTCTCCTCATGCTTCAACTTCATCCATACTGTGCCATTCAGCCACTATATGGTGTCCTCATGCTGCCAACACCTCCACGCTGTGTCATTCAGTCACTATATGGTGTCCTCATGCTGCCAACACCTCCACGCTATGTCATTCACTCACTATATGGTGTCCTCATGCTGCCAACATCTCCACGCTGTGCCATTCAGTCACTATATGGTCTCCTCATGCTGCTAACACCTCCATGCTATGTCATTCAGTCACTATATGGTCTCCTCATGCTTCAGCTTCATCCATGCTGTGCCATTCAGCCACTATATGGTGTCCTCATGCTGCCAACACCTCCACGCTATGTCATTCAGTCACTATATGGTCTCCTCATGCTTCAGCTTCATCCATGCTGTGCCATTCAGCCACTATATGGTGTCCTCATGCTGCCAACACCTCCACGCTGTGTCATTCAGTCACTATATGGTGTCCTCATGCTGCCAACACCTCCACGCTATGTCATTCAGTCACTATATGGTGTCCTCATGCTGCTAACACCTCCACGCTGTGTCATTCAGTCACTATATGGTGTCCTCATGCTGCCAACACCTCCACGCTATGTCATTCAGTCACTATATGGTGTCCTCATGCTGCTAACACCTCCACGCTGTGTCATTCAGCCACTATATGGTGTCCTCATGCTGCCAACACCTCCACGCTGTGTCATTCAGTCACTATATGGTGTCCTCATGCTGCCAACACCTCCACGCTATGTCATTCAGTCACTATATGGTGTCCTCATGCTGCTAACACCTCCATGCTATGTCATTCAGTCACTATATGGTGTCCTCATGCTGCCAACACCTCCACGCTGTGCCACTCAGCCAATATATGGTGTCCTCATGCTGCCAACACCTCCACGCTATGTCATTCAGTCACTATATGGTCTCCTCATGCTTCAGCTTCATCCATGCTGTGCCATTCAGCCACTATATGGTGTCCTCATGCTGCCAACACCTCCACGCTGTGTCATTCAGTCACTATATGGTGTCCTCATGCTGCCAACATCTCCACGCTGTGCCATTCAGTCACTATATGGTCTCCTCATGCTGCTAACACCTCCATGCTATGTCATTCAGTCACTATATGGTGTCCTCATGCTGCCAACACCTCCACGCTATGTCATTCAGTCACTATATGGTGTCCTCATGCTGCCAACACCTCCACGCTATGTCATTCAGTCACTATATGGTGTCCTCATGCTGCCAACACCTCCACGCTATGTCATTCAGTCACTATATGGTCTCCTCATGCTGCCAACACCTCCACACTGTGTCATTCAGCCACTATATGGTCTCCTCATGCTGCCAACACCTCCAGGCTGTGTCATTCAGTCACTATATGGTCTCCTCATGCTGCCAACACCTCCACACTGTGTCATTCAGCTACTATATGGTCTCCTCATGCTGCCAACACCTCCAGGCTGTGTCATTCAGTCACTATATGGTCTCCTGACACTGATGCCCCCTCCAGGCTTTGTCATTGTGCTCCTGTGCGGCAGTGATTCTAAAAGCGATGCCGGTAATCTGCATTTTATTCTGAATAACAGTATTATTTCACTACCCAAGCACACTCCATATGCGTTTTAGAACACAGCAAAGTGTTCTATACCCCTATTGAGGCTGTATGTAGGCTAGAAATATCATTTTTTAACCCCTTAAGGACCCTGGCTTTTTCAGTTTTTTCATTTTCAATTTTTCCTCCTCAACTTTAAAAAATCATAACTCTTTAAAATTTTCACCTAAAATTCTATATGATGGCTTATTTTTTGCGACACTAATTCTACTTTGTAATGACATTAGTAATTTTACCCAAAAATCGACGGTGAAACGGGAAAAAAAATCAATGTGCAACAAAATTGATGAAAAAACACTATTTTGTAAGTTTCGGGGGCTTCCGTTTTTACACAGTACATTTTTCGGGGAAAAATGACACCTTATCTTTATTCTGTACGTCCATACGGTTAAAGTGATACCCTACTTATACAGGTTTGATTTTGTATCACTTCAGAAAAAAAATCATGAATACATGCAGGAAAATGTATACGTTTAAAATTGTCATATTCTGACCCCTATAACTTTTTTATTTTTCTGTGTTCAGGGCGCTATGAGGGCTCATTTTTTTGCGCCGTGATCTGAAGTTTTTAGCGGTACCATTTTTGTTCTGATAAGACTTTTTGATCACTTTGTAATCAAAAATGCGCTATTTTGTACGTTGGAATTTTTTTCGCGCGTACGCCATTGAATGTGCAGGTTTAAAAAGCGGTATATTTTTATATATCGGACATTTCCGCACACGGCGATACCACATATGTTTATTTTTATTTTTATTTACACTGTTTTTTTTTATTCTTGGAAATGCCGGGTGATTCAAACTTTTATTGGGGGAAAGGATAATTGAAAGGGTTAATGATTTTTTTACACTTTTCTTATGCAATATTATAGCTCCTATAGGGGGGGCTATAACATTGCATGTACTGATCTTTACCACTGATTGATCCATCTCCATAGGAATGGATCAATCAGTGTTTTCGGCGATTGATTGCTCAAGCCTGGATCTCAGACCTGAAGCATTCATTCGGCGATCGGACAGCGCAGGAGAAGGTAAGAAGACCTCCTCCTGTGCTACAGCTGTTCGGGATGCCGCGATTATACCGCGGCGATCCCGAACAGCTCCCTGAGCTAGCAGGGCACTTTCACTTTCGTTTTTAGCCACGCGGCTCAGCTTTGAGCGCGCGGCTAAAGGGTTAATAGCGCGCGGCATCGTGATCGGTGCCGCGCGCCATTAGCGGCGGGTCCCGGCTTCACTATGATGCCGGGCCCCCTGCGATATGATGCGGGGTCACCGTGTGATATTGCAGGACCGGGACTCATGACGTATGCGTACGTCATGGGTCCTTAAGTGGTTAATATAGATTCGCCGCAAATAAATTCATATTGAACCGAAGAATCACATGACTTGTAAAGAGAAAAACCAGGGGGAGAAAAAAAAAACACCAAAGGGGGGGGGGGGGGGGGAAATGCCTATAATAATAATAATAATAATAATAATCCTACACATTGGGGGAGATGTATGAAAACCTGTGCAGAGGAAGTTGCCCATAGCAACCAATCAGATCGCTTCTTTCACTTTTCAGAGGCCTTTTTAGAAAGTGAAAGAAGCGATCGGATTGGTTGCTATGGGCAACCACTTTTTCTCTTCACAGGTTTTGATAAATCTCCCCCAGTGTTTTTGGCAAAAAGATGGCATCTTGGAAGAAAAGAAATGGGGGGGGGGCAGTTTTTGTGGTGTTTTTTCATAAATTGTGACTGTTACTAGGCTTAGGCTCGGATTAAACACAGTTTATATGTGGCATTTTTTTAAATCATACATTGCTTTATCTTTGCCCCCCCCCACCCCATGTCAGGGCATGCTGGGAGTTGTAGTTTTGAACAGGTGGACAGCCACAAGGGTTAACTGATGCAGTATGTCAATCTAGGGCCATGGTGTCTGATCTTGAACTGGCAGCAGGAGCCACGACCACGTTAAACCAATGGCTGCCGGGACGTCTGACGAGTGACATCGTTCGCTCCAGACCCTAACGTCAGGGACGTCACTTGTCAGATGTCCAGGCTGTTGGGGCCACAAAATGATGTTACAAATACTAGGCGTCTGGTTAGGAGAAACATATATATTGCACCCATAGGGAGTAACACCATTTTAATAAAAAATGCAAAAAATAAAAAATAAATCCCTTAGATAACAGTCATGCAGAATATATTAAAAAGCTTTTTTAGGTTTCAGCCAATCAGAGAGCAGCACTACTGAAATAGAACTCCCAGGAGGAGCAGCGTGTCACACATGTGATGTCATAACCATTGACCACCAGAGAGCAGCACTGAGCAGATATAACACGGCTCCTGCTCATTCTTCATCATTGAGGGGCCGGTGCTGGACACTGTAGGGACGCGGGAATGTGAAGTCAAAAACATGACTGTGACTGGTAAGTATCACATTGTTGTGTCCAAAAGGTCTTTAGTGCAGTTCCATGTGCATTTCTATAATAACCATGTAAATAATCTATCTTTTGTTTTTCTATCTTAGATGCACTTTTTCCAGCATGTGGAGTAGCATTTCCGGACTTAAAGCAAGAAGTTGGATGATGGCCTAGATTTCCGGACTTACAGCAAGACGTTGGATGAAGGCCTAGATTTCCGGACCTACAGCAAGAAGTTGGATGAAGGCACAGCCCCTCGAATCACGCACATACACTGACACATTGGCCCAAATTCTAGAGGTAACCTCCTTTAGTATGCCCAGAGGAAGGGCAGTACAGTAGCCATGGATTCCCTACAGGTTTCCTCCCCTCTGGAGGTTTTTCCTGTCCTGAGTTAGTTACTGTCCGCTCTTTGTGAGTGATGGAGGTTACAAAAAATCCCCTACACAAACATTTTTGTAAATAATAAATAAAGTTTCCCTTTTTTTTTAACTGTTTTTTGACTTGTTTGACTCATTTATTTTATTTCCGTGTATGAAAAATATTGTTAGCAAAATGTGGATGACGTGAGGTCATTTTTTCCTAAGTGTCAAAAGCTCCTCTCCTGCGCGATCTGCACAATGTGCTGCGGAGAGAGGCGGCTGATGCTGGTTGGTACAGTTGCTAAGGCAACCGTAGGACACCCAGCAAGTTCCGTGCACAAGCCTTTTTTCTGATGAACGGGATCTTGCTAGGTGTCATACAGTTGCAAAGGATCAACTTTTGGGTACGTCCGCTGGCACTTAACCCCTTAACGACGCAGGACATAAATTTTCATCTTGGTGACGTGGTACTTAATGCACCATGACGTACATTTACTTCCTATACATAACCGCGAGCATCGGAGCGATGCTTGGGTCATGCGCGGCAGGTCGGAGACCCGCCGGTAATGGCCGTCATCCACGATCGCACAGATGTCTGCCATTAACCCCTCAGATGCCGTGATCAATACAGATCGTTTTAATCGTTTATATTTGTTCCCCTTTGGTATATATTTAGCTGTATAGTTATTTAGAGTTGATTTAAAGATGTCCCATTTACCTTCTGTATTAGCATTTGAGAACACCTCCCCCCAGTCTATGTCCTGTAGTGCAGATCTCAGCCCAGGGAAATTTGCCTTTTTAAAGTTATATGTTTTTGCTTTCCCCGTCTGTCTTTGTTTTCTACATTTTAAGTCAAAAGTAACTATATTGTGGTCGCTATTACCAAGGTTTTCCCGCACAGTTACATTACCAACCAGCTCTGCGTTGTTGGAAATGATCAGATCCAACAAGGCATCACTTCTTGTTGGGTCCTCCACAAACTGGCCCAGAAAATTATCCTGCAATAAATTTAGGAATTTTCTCCCCTTTGTAGTTTTAGCCAACCCCCGGCCCCAATCTATATCTGGATAGTTATAATCTCCCATTATTACCACTGTACCTGCCCGGGCGGCCCTCTCTATTTGTTTATACAGCCGACCTTCTATCTCTTCAGTGATATTAGGGGGTCTGTAGATTACACCAAATATTATTTTTTCAGTATTTCCCTCCTGTAATTCTACCCACAGTGATTCCACATCCTCAGAATCATCACACACTATGGCATCGTTCACACTGACTTTCATACCACTTCTTACATACAGACAGACTCCACCACCTTTTCTGTTCATTCTATCCTTGGGAAACAATGTAAACCCCTGCAGATTAACAGCCCAGTCATGTGAGGAGTCCAGCCATGTCTCAGTGACCCCAACTATATCACCAGCCATGTCTCAGTGACCCCAACTATATCACCAGCCATGTCTCAGTGACCCCAACTATATCAATATGTTCCTCCAGTATCAAGGCCTCAAGTTCCCCCATTTTATTTGCTAGGCTTCTGGCATTTGTGAACATACACTTTACATTTCCATTAAGTTTTACACATATAGTCTCACTAATGGGATTTTCAGAGTTATTGGGGTTAATGTTATTATTTGAGTTATAAGGGCTAATTGTACTATTTAAGTTATTGGGGCTAATGGGATTTTTTGAGTTATTGGGTCTAACGTTATTATTTAAGTTATTGGGGCTAATGGTATTTTTTGAGTTATTGGGTCTAACGTTATTATTTACGTTATTGGGGCTAATGGTATTTTTTGAGTTAATGGGGCTTATTGTAGTTATTGAGTTATTGGGGCTAATGGAATTTTTTGAATTATTGGGATTACAATTTTTCGGGCTACATTTATTTTTACGGCTGGTTTTTAACCCATGAATCTCCTTATCCACTGCTCTTAACCTCCCCCCCACAGGACTCCTCTCCACCCATCATTATGTCCTGACCCCTCTCTAACCTATCCATCCCACTGTCTGCTTTCTTTGCTTTATTATCCTCCCCCCACTCACCTAGTTTAAATACTCTGCCACCCCTTCCAGGATTCTCTCCCCCAGCACAGCGGATCCCCTTCCATTCAGGTGCAAATTATCCGTAGAATACAGTTTGTACCCCAATGAAAAGTCAGCCCAGTGCTCTAAAAACCCAAACCCTTCCCCCTTACACCACAACTTAAGCCATGCATTTAACTCCCTAAGCTCCCGCTGTCTTTCCTGCGATGCTCATGGCATAGTGACAGCCGAATTGTCACCATTCGGCAGTGGGATGAATTCTGGATCTCCACCTTATTGGACCCTCGCTACCGCCACGAAATAGGGGCCTTTTTTACACCCACTGAGAGGGAGGACAAAGTGACCTACTACAGAAGCATCCTATGTAGTCAGTTGGCCGATCCCTATTGGCGCCATCATCCATCCTCTCATAGGTCTGAATCAGGGGGCCCCCTGAGCTCACCTTCCACTGTCATGGCTGCTGGGCAGGGGTGGGGTGGCAGGAGCAGTACCAGCTCCATCAGCAGCAGCCTGAGTCTACAGTCACTGATGAGTAGCTTTCTTCACCCACATAGTGAAGCAACACAGCAGCAGCAGGTACACCTGGAGCAGGACCTGAACCATACCTTGACATGCCCATGCCAACACACCTTGAAGATCTGCTGGACTTCAGGGCAGCCAAACTTGATTTGTGGCCGCAACTAGCAGAGTTTGCCATGGAAAAGTTTCCTGTCCGGCCAGTAGTGTGCCATCAGAACGGGTGTTTAATGCGGCGGGGGCCATAGTCACCCCAAGGAGAACTCGTCTGTCCACAAAAAATGTGGAGACTGACCTTTGTGAAGATGAATCATGCATGGATCAGCCAGGATTTCCAACCACCAATGCCTGATGCATGAGAGTAGATTGACCATGGTGCCATACCAACACTTCACAAATATGGATAGTGCCAAACAGATTTAAGGTGCAGCTCCCAAGTTACAAACATTCCTCCGCATCATACCTTTTGTCACCCACCTTCGTCACAGAGTACTGGTATTGCCACCCACCACACCACTCTGTCACCGGGTAACTTTCAGGACTCCTGGTGCTGCTGCCACCTCCAGGCTGTGTCATTCAGCCACTATATTGTCTCCTCATGCTTCACCCACCTCCAGGCTGTGCCATTAATCCAATATATGGTCTACTGGTGCTTCAGCCAGCTCCTGTCTGTGTCATTCAGATGGTTTAGTGATGCTGCTGGGCCTAGCACATTACCTATAAATGTTTATGGTAGAACTAGGTACCATACATCTTCAATGGAAATTTCAAAATTCATCTTTTATTCTTAGAGATTGTGAGGCCCTATTGTCTCCTCATCTGCAGCCATCTCCAGGCTGTGCCATTCAGACACTATATGGCCTCCTCATGCTTCAGCCAACTCCAGGCTGTGCCATTCAGCCACTATATGGTCTCCTAATGCTTCAGACACCTCCAGGCTATGCCATTTAGACACTATATGCTCTCCTCATGCTTCAGCTACCTCCAGGCTGTGCCATTCAGACACTATGTGGTCTCCCCATGCTGCCACAAACTCTAGGCAGTCATACTGATGCCACCTCCAGGCTGTGTCATTCAGCCACTATATGGTCTCTTCTCATGCTTCAGCCAACTCCAGGCTGTGTCATTCAGCCACTATATGGTCTCCTCATGCTTCAGCCAACTCCAGGCTGTGTCATTCAGCCACTATATGGTCTCCTCATGCTTCAGCCACCTCCAGGCTGTGCCCTTCATCCAATATATGGTCTACTGATGCTTCAGCCAGCTCCAGTCTGTGTCATTCAGCAACAACATGGTTTAGTGATGCTGCTGGGCCTAGGATATTACCTATATATGTTTATTGTAGCACTAGGTACCATACATCTTCAATGGAAATTTCAAAATTCCTCTTTTATTCTTACAGATTGTGAGGCCCTTTTGTCTCCTCATCTGTCGCCAACTCCAGGCTGTGCCATTCAGACACTATATGGTCTCCTCATCCTTTAGCCTACTCCAGGCTGTGCCATTCAGATACTATATGGTCTCCTCATGCTTCAGCCATCTCCAGGCTGTGCCATTCATTCACTATATGGTCTCTTCATGCTGCCACAAACTCCAGGCTGTGTCATTCAGCCACTATATGGTCTCCTCATGCTTCTTCAGCCACCTCCAGGATGTGCCATTCAGCCACTATATGGTCTCCCCATGCTGCCACAAACTCCAGGCAGTCATTCAGCCACTATATGGTCTCATACTGATGCCACCTCCAGGCTGTCTTATTCAGCCACTATATGGTCTCTTCTCATGTTTTAGCCAACTCCAGGCTGTGTCATTCAGCCACTATATGGTCTCCTCATACTCATGCCACTCCAGGCTTTGTCATTGTGCTGCCATGTGACTCCTTGTTAAATTTGGTCCTTTGGACCCACACGCTGGGGCCTGGCACACTAAAACTAGGGAGTTAAAATTTCAATTTCAAAATCCTCAATTTCAAAATCTTACATTTCTCTTAAAAAATCTTAAATTTCAATGGTCTCCTCATGCTTCAGCCAACTCCAGGCTGTGTCATTCATCCAATATATGGTTTACTGATGCTGCTGGGCCTGGGTCTGGGCCTAAAAAATCTTTTATGGTAGCACTAGCTACCCTAAATCTTCAATTTAAATTTCAAAATTCATCTTTTAATCTTAGGGATTGTGAAGCTCTAGTGTCTACTCATGCTGCTGCCAACTTTGTTCACCAATGGAGGCGCTGCAATATGATCGCGGGTCGTCGTTGGTTGCTATGGCAGCAGGAGGTCAGATCATGACCTCCTGTCTGCCTGCTACGGAAGCCTGTGAGATCCAGCCACAGGCTGGATCGCACAGACTGTACTGTGTGCAGCTGATCGGGTCATACTGTGCCACAGTAAAAATGTATTGCAGCATAGTATAAACTGTAAAAATAAAATAAAAAGTTCTTCAATAAAATAATAAAGTGTAAAAAAATAAAAAATAAAATGCCCCTTTGCCAATAAAAGCCCTGTATTATGACCGAAAAAAAAAATCAAAAACACAAATCATATACATAATAGGTATTGCCTCAACCGTAATGATGTGTACTATAAAACTATAATGTAAATTATCCCGCAGGTGAACGCCATAAAAAAAACAACAAATGTGCAAAATTCGGAATAACAAAGATCAAAAGGTAGCACGTATCGCAAAAATGATACCAATAAAAAGTACAGCTCATCTCGCAAAAAACAAGCCATCACTCAATGGCGTTAGACGAAAAATAAAAAAGTTACGGCTGTTGGAAAATGAATGGCAGAAAAAGAATTTTGCTCAAAAAAGGAAAAAGAACATAAAAAGCTATATAAAATGGGTATCGCCACAATCGTACTGACCCACAGAATAAATATAACATCACTTTTACTGCACAGTGTAGACCATAAAAATAAAAAAAAACAGACATTTTCCAGTTTTTTACAAAAAATGCTGCAAAGTACAATACGTCACGAAAAAACTATCTCAGAAACGCTCCGCTCCGAAAAAGCGTTCTAAAGTTATTACCATTTAAAGAGATACATGTCAAATAAAAGAAAAAAGAAAAAGAGACTGGTCATTAAGGTAAAAAATGGGTCCGTCATTAAGGGGTTAAAGGTGAAAATGGGCTGGATCCTTAACCACTTAAGGACCAAGGACGTACAGGTACATCCTGAGTCCTTTCCCTTTCTATAACGCAGGGTCATAGCGGGTCGGGCCCGGCCTCTAACAACGGACGGGACCCGTGGCTAACAGCGCAGTAATGATCGCGGTGCCACGCGCTATTAACCCTGTAGATGCGGCGTTCAAAGTTGAATGCCACATCTAAAGTGAAAGTAGATCACTGCCGGTTAGCTCAGGGGGCTGTTCGGGATGTCCGCAGCGAAATCCCAGCATCCCGAACAGCTTTGGGACACGAGGAGGGTCTCCTACCTTGTCTCCTGGTGTCCGATCGCCGAATGACTGCTCAGTGTCTGAGATCCAGGCATGAGCAGTCAAGTGGCAGTATCATTGATCAATGGTTTCCTATGGGAAACCAGTGATTAATGTAAAAGATCAGTGTGTGCAGTGTTATAGATCCCTATGGGACTTCTTCGCTTGGCAGACTAACAGGCTCCTGCTACTGCTAAAAAGGGATCATTTTTGGAACATTTCGAAAAAGCTGCTGCGGCTTCAGATACCTCTGCGTGAATTTTCAATTGTTTCAGATTTTTTTTATGACATGTAAAGCATATAAAAGGCGCCACATGTTTTTTTGTTTTTGTTTTATTGAAGGTTTTATTTTTGTAAATTTAAATGAAACAGAATAAAACAACAATAGCATCAGCAGAAACAGTGTCTGAGTCTACATTCCAAAAGTTCCAATAAAATCCAAGTGAGCGCCAGTTACAGTAGTTGTGTGAACAGTAGCCCTCACTCCGTACACATACGTAACACACTGCTCAAAAAAATAAAAGGGAACACTTAAACAACACAATGTAACTCCAAGTCAGTGACACTTCTGTGAAATCCCACTGTCCACTCAGGAAGCAACACTGATTGACAATCAATTTCACATGCTGTTGTGCAAATAGAACAGACAACAGGTGGAAATTATAGGAAATTAGCAAGACACACCCTATAAAAGGAGTGGTTCTGCTGGTGGTGACCACAGACCACTTCTCAGTTACTATGCTTCCTGGCTGATGTTTTGGTCACTTTTGAATTCTGGCGGTGCTTTCACTCTAGTGGTAGAATGAGACGGAATCTACAACCCACACAAGTGGCTCAGGTAGTGCAGCTCATCCAGGGTGGCACATCAATGTGAGCTGTGGCAAGAAGGTTTACTGTGTCTGTCAGTGTAGTGTCCAGAGCATGGAGTTGCTAACAGGAAACAGGCCAGTACATAAGGAGACGTGGAGGAGGTTGTAGGAGGGCAACAACCCAGCAGCAGGACCGCTACCTCCACCTTTGTGCAAGGAGAAGCACTGCCAGAGCCCTGCAAAATGACCTACAGCAGGCCACAAATATGCATGTGTCCACTCAAATGGTCAGAAACAGACTCCATGAGGGTGGTATGAGGGCCCGACGTCCACAGGTGGGGGTTGTGCTTACAGCCCAACACCGTGCAGGATGTTTGGCATTTGCCAGAGAACACTTAGATTGGCAAATTCACCACGGGTGCCCTGTGTTCTTCACAGATGAAAGCAGGTTCACACTGAGAACATGTGGCAGAATCTGGAGACGCCGTGGAGATCGTTCTGCTGCCTGCAACATCCTGCAGCATCACCGGTTTCGCAGTGGGTCAGTAATGATGTGGGGTGGAATTTCTTTGGGAGGCTACACAGCCCTCCATGTGCTTACCAGAGGTACCTGACTGCCATTAGGTACCGAGATCCTCAGACCCTTGTGAGACCATATGCTGATGCGGTTGGCCCTGGGTTCCTCCTAATGTAAGACAATGCTAGACCTCATGTGGCTGGAGTGTGTCAGCAGTTCCTGCAAGATGAAAACATTGATGCTATGGACTGGCCGCCCGTTCCCCAGACCTGAATCCGATTGAGCACATCTGGGACATCATGTCTCGCTCCATCCACCACAGACTGTCCAGGAGTTGGCGGATGCTTTAGTCCAGGTCTGGGAGGACATCCCTCAGGAGACCATCCGCCACCTCATCAGGAGCATGCCCAGGCATTGTAGGGAGGTCATACGGGCACGTGGAGGCCACACACACTACTGAGCCTCATTGTGACGTGTATTAAGGACATTACATAAAGTTGGATCAGCCTGTAGTGCGGTTTTCCACTGTGATTTTGAGTGTGACTCCATATCCAGACCTCCATGGGTTGATAAATTTGATTTCCATTGATAATTTTTGTGTGATTTTGTTGTCAGCACATTCAACTATGTAAAGAGGAAAGGATTTCATACGATTAGTTCATTCATTCAGATCTAGGATGTGTTATCTTAGTGTTCCCTTTATTTTTTTGAGCAGTGTATATAGAGTAAGAAGTTCGGTTATTATCTGTCTAATCTAAACCTAAGAATGATAACCGAGCATCAGGTATGGGCTTCGTCTTCTCATCTGTTGGAGTCTACGGGACAATTCTTCAGCTCCTTATGCTGCAATTTTTTTTAACTATTTCTTTATGGGATTGTTTTTTCATTCGGGGCATTGTTCTCCTTTCTGACTCCCAACTGTCTCTTAGCTAACTGTGGGCTGAACCAATGTACAGTCACTACCTACAATAGTGGATCGATCCGCCACAGCAGCATATAAGCTTTACTCATACTACGATGGGGGTAGTCATCCCCTTCTGCTTGACGGATTTCAGCCGTATATCCACCCCTAATAATTAATTATGTTAAATTTTTATTGAATTAGTCTTCATACTCACAAAACGTAATAGTACATCCATAAGTGTGAAGAGATTAAGAATAAAATTTTATGTTTTCCCTGTGTGAGTTCTTTGATGTGTAATTAGACTTTGTCCTAAAAGACTTCATACATATTGTACATTAAAATGGCTTCTCTCCTGCGTGAGTTCTTTGATGTAAAACAAGAGATGATTTCTGAGTAAAACATTTCCCACATTCTGTACATGAATATGGCTTCTCCCCTGTGTGAATTCTTTGATGTAAACCAAGAGCTGATCGCTGAGTAAAACATTTCCCACATTCTTCGCATGAAAATGGCTTCTCCCCTGTGTGAGTTCTTTGATGTAAAACAAGAGAAGATTTCTGAATAAAACATTTTCCACATTCTAAACAAGAAAATGGCTTCTCCCCTGTGTGAATTTTATGATGTTCAACAAGAGATGCTTTGTAAGTGAAACATTTCCCACATTCTGGACATTGAAATGGCTTCTCTCCTGTGTGAGTTTTCTGATGTTTAACAAGATGTGTTTTTCGAGATAAACATTTTCCACATTCTGGACACGGAAATGGTTTCTTTCCTGTGTGAGTGCTTTGATGTCTAAAAAGATTAGATTTTTGAGTAAAATATTTCCCACATTGTGAACAAGAAAATGGCTTCTCGTCTGTATTCGTTTTTCCATGTCCAACACCCCTTCTGTGGTTTTCATTCTGTTTACCAGCCTGTGGTGGATCAGAAGACAGGACGGGTATAACGGGATCAGATGACAGATCTTGTCTGTGAAGGGCTGAGGGTGTATCTGGGATAATGGAATGTTCTTCATATGTATCTTGTGTGATATCATCATCTGCTTTATAATATGAAGATAGAAGATTCTCCTCTGATCTCCTGGTACAAGAATCTGGCAAGGAAAAAACAGATTTTATTATTTTCAAGAAATATAACCTTTTATTTTACATATAAATATAGTTAGACCTTTTTGTGTAATATTGCTAAATCCAACTTTATAAGGGCACTATCAAGGCGCCGGTATTAAAGCACTTGCCAAATTCGCACTCAAGGTTCCCAGATGTGACAGAGTTTCTCAGACTTCCCTCCTGGCTTCATATATGTCAGCTTCAATCAAACACACCCATTAAGAGACAGAAGGGGCTTTAGGGGGCTTCCGAGCATGAAAATAATAAGCGTCTATAGCAGTGTTCTCCAACCAGGGTGCCTTCTGCTGTTGCAAAACTACAAATCCCAGCATGCCCGGACAGCCCAAGGCTGTTCGGGCATGCTGGGAGTTGTAGTTTTGCAACAGCTGGGGGTACCCTGGTTTGGAAACACTGGTCTATAGATTCGACGTCCGTATTGGGTTGGGATAAGAGCCTCAATGATACCCAGCAGACTATTAAAGGGGTACTCCAATGGGAAAAACATTTTTTTAATCAACTGGTGCCAGAAAGTTAAACAGATTTGTAAATTACTTCTATTAAAAAATCTTAAAGGGGTATTCCAGGAAAAAAACTTTTTTATATATATATATCAACTGGCTCCAGAAAGTTAAACAGATTTGTAAATTACTTCTATTAAAAAATCTTAATCCTTTCAGTACTTATGAGCTTCTGAAGTTAAGGTTGTTCTTTTCTGGCTCAATCCTCTCTGATGACACGTGTCTCGGGAACCGCCCAGTTTAGAAGAGGTTTGCTATGGGGATTTGCTTCTAAACTGGGCGTTTCCCGAGACAGGTGTCATCAGAGAGGAGTTAGACAGAAAAGAACAACCTTAACTTCAGAAGCTCATAAGTACTGAAAGGATTAAGATTATTTAATAGAAGTAATTTACAAATCTGTTTAACTTTCTGGAGCCAGTTGATATATAAAAAAAAAAAGTTTTTTCCTGGAATACCCCTTTAATCCTTCCAGTACTTATTAGCTGTTGAATACTACAGAGGAAATTATTTTCTTTTTGGAACACAGAGCTCTCTGGTGACATCACGAGGACAGTGCTCTCTGCTGAAAATAAAAAAAATTCCTCTGTAGTATTCAGCAGCTAATAAGTACTGGAAAAATTTAGATTTTTTTAATAGAAGTAATTTACAAATCTGTTTAACTTTCTGGCACCAGTTGATAAAAAAAAAAAATTCCACCGGAGTACCCCTTTAAGTGGGGCAGAAATATTAGGGATTGCATTTCAGGGTTCAGGAAAGTGTGAACATGTAGCCAGTAAGTCTGCAACAAAGGGCACTGCCAGATCATATGCTATAGGGTCCCGTTGGTTTGACTGCACCTGGTGCATGTGTCAGTGGCAAGAAGCCTTATGCCGACAAGCTTTTGAGGGATGAGATATGCTCTATGTAACCAATAAAGGGGTTATCCAGGAAGAGAAAAACAGAGCTAATTTCTTTTTTTTTTTTAAACGCTCCCCATCTGTCTCCAGTTTGGGTGTGGTTTTGCAGCTCAGTTCCATTGAAGTGTATTGAGCCAAGTTGTAATACCACACCCAACCTGGAGACAGACAGGGAGCGATTTTTGAAAGAAATTAGCTCTAATTTTCTATTCCTGGAAAACCCCATTAAAGGGGTACTCCGGTGGAAACATTTTTATTTTTTAATCAACTGGTGCCAGAAAGATAAACAGATTTGTAAATGACCAATTAAAAATCTTTATCCTGCCAGTACTTTTTAGGGAAATGCTTTTCTTTTTGGATTTCTCTTCTGTCACGACCACAGTGCTCTCTACTGACCTCTGCTGTCCATTTGAGGAACTTTCCAGAGCAGCATATGTTTGCTATGTGGATTTTTTTTTCCTGCTTTGGACAGTTCCTAAAATGGACAGCAGAGAGCACTGTGGT
Source organism: Hyla sarda (assembly GCF_029499605.1). NCBI lineage: Eukaryota > Metazoa > Chordata > Amphibia > Anura > Hylidae > Hyla > Hyla sarda. The sequence goes on from NC_079189.1 coordinate 604,208,371, forward strand.
CGTAACAGAAGATAAATCCAAAAAGAAAAGCATTTCCACTGTAGTATACAGCTGCTGATAAGTACTGTAAGGATTAAGATTTTTTTTATAGAAGTAATTTACAAATCTGTTTAACTTTCTGGCACCAGATGATTTAAAAAAAAAAAAAAAGGTTTCCACCGGAGTACCCCTTTAAGCTTGAATAAGTTGATCTATGGCACTAATGACCTTTGATCGCCACGTGGCGGCCATGCTCTCGCATGGAAATCCTCCAGAAAGACAGCGGCCCCTTTCTATTTTTAGGAAAGAAGAATGAAGTGCTAAGTCCTCTAGGGACAAAATAGTTTTATAAAAAGTGGAGACTGGTTTGATGAGATGTTAAAGGGGTATTCCGCCCCTAGACATTTTATCCCCTATCCAAAGGATAGGGGATAAGATGTCAGATCGCCGGGGTCCCGCTGCTGGGGACCCCCGGGATCCCCGCTGCGGCACCCCACTATCATTACAGCACAGAGCGAGTTCGCTCTGTGCGTAATGACGGGCGATACAGGGGCCGGAGCAGCGTGACGTCATGGCTCCACCCCTCGTGACATCACGGCCCGTCCCCTTAATGCAAGTCTATGGGAGGGGGCGTGACGACCGCCACGCCCCCTCCCATAGACTTGTATTGAAAGGGGCGGGTTGTGACATCACGAGGGGCGGAGCCGTGACATAACGATGCTCCGGCCCCTGTACCGCCCATCATTACGCGCAGAGCGAACTTGCTCTGTGCTGTAATGATAGCGCGGTGCCGCAGCGGGGATCCCAGGGCTCCCCAGCAGCGGGACCACGGTGATCTGACATCTTATCCCCTATCCTTTGGATAGGGGATAAGATGTCTAGGGGCGGAATACCCCTTTAACGCCTGAGCACAGAAAGGGGTTAACACCCTAACAATATCGGAAGTAAACAAACGTCCTAATACCCTGGTAAACTCCATCATCAGTGATAACCAGTCCCCAGAAGTCCCCATCGCATTGTCCCTGCACCTTAGGATCCAGAGATAAAGAAGAAATATTCCTCCTCTGTCTATAGAGATGGGAAACGGAAGCAGCAGGCAGCACCGCACTCATATACTCTATGTCCAGATTCCAGCTGTATTTCACATCCATATTATTAATGCACATTATGTCTTATCACCTATATACAGGTCACATGTTCATCTATATTTAATGTGCATTTTAAATTAAAACATTCAACGCACAATTGTTGTAGGAGGTGACGGAGTACAATATGTGACTCTTCTCTGCATTTAGTGGTCACTACTCACCTGAGCGGTGACCTGTAGAAATGTCCTCCTTATACTGCTCATCACCACTCACATATGTCTCTTCTTCTTCCTTTATGTCTGTAGCATTAATATAGTTCAGATATTTCCCTGTAGGAATGTCCTCTTTATACTGCTCATCACCGCTCACATCTGTCTCTTCTTCTTCCTTTATGTCTGTAGCATTAATATAGATCAGATATTTCCCTGTAGCAATGTCCTCCTTATACTGCTCATCACCGCTCACATCTGTCTCTTCTTCTTCCTTTATGTCTGGAGCATTAATATAAATCAGATCTTCCCCCTGATTCATAAGATGTGAAAGAAATATTGTAAAAGTCAGATCCAGATAATAGAAGTCACCTGAAATGTTTCATATGAGCAGAAATGATCATTAATTATAATTAGAAACAAAAATGACAGGAGGAATTATCTGAGCCCCATAGCTGCAGGTCTCCTAGAAGCTGAACATAGATATTAGATGATGGATTAATAACCTCAGGACCCTCATACACATGTATATCCCCCATGGCTAGACAGGCTTCAGGTTGTGTCAGTGGAGGAGATCAGCTCCTGCCAGACACCTCTGGGGTTTGTCTCGGGGGAAATAAAGGATCAGATGGGTATAAATCCAACCTGTTGGTTCCTTATTCCAACCAGCAGTCTCCATAGCCAGAAAACTGTGAGAAGATCCAGACAACATGTAATGTCTATGGTCGGCTTTATCCTGTCATCTCCACCTTTCTCATTCCACAAGTATAAAGCATATAATACTGTAGGATAAAACAAGACTGAACACAAGAGCTTCACAGCCCTTCTACAGATCATAGGGAATATCTCCATCTACCTGATCCTGATCCTGTGGAAGAAGAGGACGGGGACACCTCTCTGCTGCTGTTCTCTTACTGGATCTGACTGTAGGGAACACATACAGAGACTGAATTCATTCTTTACATACAAATAATGAGAGGACGTGTGTATATAGTCATGTCTATTACCTGCTGATGTGAGGGGCTGCTGATCCTCCATCATCACCTGATCCTTGTACTGATCCTTGTGTCCTTCTACATACTCCCACTCCTCCATGGAGAAATAGACCGCCACGTCCTGACACCTTATAGGAACCTGACACACAATGATACAGTCATCACCCCGACCCCTCCAGTGGTGTTACTGTATAATGTCCCAGCATTCCCAGCAGTGTCACCTCTCCAGTCATCACCAGACCCCTCCATTACTGTATAATGTCCCAGCATTCCCAGCAGTGTCACCTCTCCAGTCATTACCAGACCCCTCCATTACTGTATAATGTCCCAGCATTCCCAGCAGTGTCACCTCTCCAGTCACCACCAGACCCCTCCATTACTGTATAATGTCCCAGCATTCCCAGCAGTGTCACCTCTCCAGTCATCACCAGACCCCTCCATTACTGTATAATGTCCCAGCATTCCCAGCAGTGTCACCTCTCCAGTCATCACCAGACCCCTCCATTACTGTATAATGTCCCAGCATTCCCAGCAGTGTCACCTCTCCAGTCATCACCAGACCCCTCCATTACTGTATAATGCCCCAGCAGTGTCACCTCTCCAGACATCACCAGACCCCTCCATTACTGTATAATGTCCCAGCATTCCCAGCAGTGTCACCTCTCCAGTCATCACCAGACCCCTCCATTACTGTATAATGTCCCAGCAGTGTCACCTCTCCAGTCATCACCAGACCCCTCCATTACTGTATAATGTCCCATCATTTCCAGCAGTGTCACCTCTCCAGTCATCACCCCGACCCCTCCATTACTGTATAATGTCCCAGCATTCCCAGCAGTGTCACCTCTCCAGTCATCACCAGACCCCTCCATTACTGTATAATGTCCCAGCAGTGTCACCTCTCCAGTCATCACCAGACCCCTCCATTACTGTATAATGTCCCAGCATTCCCAGCAGTGTCACCTCTCCAGTCATCACCAGACCCCTCCATTACTGTATAATGTCCCAGCATTCCCAGCAGTGTCACCTCTCCAGTCACCACCAGACCCCTCCATTACTGTATAATGTCCCAGCAGTGTCACCTCTCCAGTCATCACCAGACCCCTCCATTACTGTATAATGTCCCAGCATTCCCAGCAGTGTCACCTCTCCAGTCATCACCCGACCCCTCCATTACTGTATAATGTCCCAGCATTCCCAGCAGTGTCACCTCTCCAGTCATCACCAGACCCCTCCATTACCGTATAATGTCCCAGCATTCCCAGCAGTGTCACCTCTCCAGTCATCACCAGACCCCTCCATTACTGTATAATGTCCCAGCATTCCCAGCAGTGTCACCTCTCCAGTCACCACCAGACCCCTCCATTACTGTATAATGTCCCAGCATTCCCAGCAGTGTCACCTCTCCAGTCATCACCAGACCCCTCCATTACTGTATAATGTCCCAGCAGTGTCACCTCTCCAGTCATCACCAGACCCCTCCATTACTGTATAATGTCCCAGCAGTGTCACCTCTCCAGTCATCACCAGACCCCTCCATTACTGTATAATGTCCCAGCATTCCCAGCAGTCACCTCTCCAGTCATCACCAGACCCCTCCATTATTGTATAATGTCCCAGTATTCCCAGCAGGGTCACCTCTCCAGTCATCACCAGACCCCTCCATTACTGTATAATGTCCCAGCATTCCCAGCAGTGTCACCTCTCCAGTCATCACCAGACCCCTCCATTACTGTATAATGTCCCAGCATTCCCAGCAGTGTCACCTCTCCGGTCATCACCAGACCCCTCCATTACTGTATAATGTCCCAGCATTCCCAGCAGTGTCACCTCTCCAGTCATCACCAGACCCCTCCATTACTGTATAATGTCCCAGCAGTGTCACCTCTCCAGTCATCACCAGACCCCTCCATTACTGTATAATGTCCCAGCAGTGTCACCTCTCCAGTCATCACCAGACCCCTCCATTACTGTATAATGTCCCAGCAGTGTCACCTCTCCAGTCATCACCAGACCCCTCCATTACTGTATAATGTCCCAGCATTCCCAGCAGTGTCACCTCTCCAGTCATCACCAGACCCCTCCATTACTGTATAATGTCCCAGCATTCCCAGCAGGGTCACCTCTCCAGTCAGCACCAGACCCCTCCATTACTGTATAATGTCCCAGCATTCCCAGCAGGGTCACCTCTCCAGTCAGCACCAGACCCCTCCATTACTGTATAATGTCCCAGCATTCCCAGCAGTGTCACCTCTCCAGTCATCACCAGACTCCTCCATTACTATATAATGTCCCAGCAGTGTCACCTCTCCAGTCATCACCAGACCCTCCATTACTGTATAATGTCCCAGCATTCCCAGCAGTGTCACCTCTCCAGTCATCACCAGACTCCTCCATTACTATATAATGTCCCAGCAGTGTCACCTCTCCAGTCAGCAGCTCCATCATCTTGTTGATCAGTTCTCGGATCTTCTGTTCCTCCATTTCCTCATGTATCAGGGAGTGAGGTGGGGGCCCCAGGATTGGCCTTAGGGTTCTTCCCCGTCCTTTACACACAGGGGCCCGACAGCGCCCACTAGAGGACTTCTTCACTACTGTGTAATCCTGTGTATGGAGAGACACATAAATATCACTACATACATTCCCAGAATCCCTCACCTCTCCAGTCATATCCATCTGTTATTACATAGATAAAAATGAGGTCATGTGACATCACTCCCAGAATCCCTCACCTCTCCAGTCATATCCATCTGTTATTACATAGATAAGAATAAGGTCATGTGACATCACTCCCAGAATCCCTCACCTCTCCAGTCATATCCATCTGTTATTACATAGATAAGAATGAGGTAATGTGACATCACTCCCAGAATCCCGCACCTCTCCAGTCATATCCATCTGTAATTACATAGATAAGAATGAGGTCATGTGACATCACTCCCAGAATCCCTCACCTCTCCAGTCATATCCATCTATTATTACATAGATAAGAATGAAGTCATGTGACATCACTCCCAGAATCCCTCACCTCTCCAGTTATATCCATCTACAGTGACCCCCCGACCTACCATGGCCCCGACATATGATCTCAGAGGCCATTGCATTTCGATATCAGCATCGACATACGATGCTTTTTTATGTCGGGGCCATCGCATTAAGTGCTATCCGGCAGCGCAAAATGCTTAAGCTGCTGCCGGATAGCAGCTTAATGTTCCCCGTGTGGTGCGGTAGGTATTACTTACCCCTCCACGATGCTCCGGGGTGCCCTCCGGGTCCAGCGCTGGTCTTCCGGTGTCTTCTCTGCCCTCTCCGATGACGTCAATACGCTGCTGCGCACGTCATCCAATAGGAATGGTGTACGCAGCGGCGTAATGACGTCGCTACGCAGGCCCAGTAAGGCCTTTGCGGAAGACATCGGAGGACCGGAGAAGACAGCAGAGGACCGGAGAAGACAGCGGAGGACCGGAGAAGACAGCGGAGGACCGGAGAAGACAGCGGAGGACCTGAGAAGACAGCGGAGAGCCCAGCGGAGGCCCGGGGTCACCATCGGGAGCGGCGGGGACACCATCGCGAGCGGCGGGGACAGGTGAGTACAGCTTCCTATACTTTACATTGCACGAATCCCTCAACATACCATGGATTCGACAAACGATGGCTCGTTTGGAACGAATTACCATCGTATGTTGAGGGACCACTGTATTACATAGATAAGAATGAGGTCATGTGACATCACTCCCAGAATCCCTCACCTCTCCAGTCATATCCATCTGTTATTACATAGATAAAAATGAGGTCATGTGACATCACTCCCAGAATCCCTCACCTCTCCAGTCATATCCATCTGTTATTACATAGATAAGAATGAGGTCATGTGACATCATTCCCAGAATCCCTCACATCTCCAGTCATATCCATCTGTTATTACATAGATAAGAATGAGGTCATGTGACATCACTCCCAGAATCCCTCACCTCTCCAGTCATATCCATCTGTTATTACATAGATAAGAATGAGGTCATGTGACATCACTCCCAGAATCCCTCACCTCTCCAGTCATATCCATTTGTTATTATAGATAAGAATGAGGTCATGTGACATCACTCCCAGAATCCCTCACCTCTCCAGTCATATCCATCTGTTATTATATAGATAAGAATGAGGTCATGTGACATCACTCCCAGAATCCCTCACCTCTCCAGTCATATCCATCTGTTATTACATAGATAAGAATGAGGTCATGTGACATCACTCCCAGAATCCCTCACCTCTCCAGTCATATCCATCTGTTATTATAGATAAGAATGAGGTCATGTGACATCATTCCCAGAATCCCTCACATCTCCAGTCATATCCATCTGTTATTACATAGATAAGAATGAGGTCATGTGACATCACTCCCAGAATCCCTCACCTCTCCAGTCATATCCATTTGTTATTATAGATAAGAATGAGGTCATGTGACATCACTCCCAGAATCCCTCACCTCTCCAGTCATATCCATCTGTTATTATATAGATAAGAATGAGGTCATGTGACATCACTCCCAGAATCCCTCACCTCTCCAGTCATATCCATCTGTAATTATATAGATAAGAATGAGGTCATGTGACATCACTCCCAGAATCCCTCACCTCTCCAGTCATATCCATCTGTTATTATATAGATAAGAATGAGGTCATGTGACAGCACTCCCAGAATCCCTCACCTCTCCAGTCATATCCATCTGTTATTACATAGATAAGAATGAGGTCATGTGACATCACTCCCAGAATCCCTCACCTCTCCAGTAAGCCGGAAGAGTATCTCTAGGGTGAGGTCTATTATCCTGTCGGCCATCTTGTTCCTGTCCCTCTCCATGGTTGATCAGGAAACTTTTCTTATATAGAAGATATCAGCAGAGGATCCTGGGTTGGAGGAACCTGAAGGGAAGAAGAGGATAAAGTGTAAAATCCCATATAAACACGATCTTAGGACTTAGGAGAGATAAGATGGTGGACACCACATGATCAGTATCTCCATACAGTCTAGAAGGGTGTTTGGTGGGGGGAGGTGTTTCTAGGTAAACAGTGAAGGCCGGTTTGGGGGGCAGGTAAAGGGGGGAGGATATAAGGGACGGTCAGGTTGGGAGCAGATAGATCATAGTGAAGATCTTAACCCCTTCCCGCACCATGATGTAACTATACGCTGTAGTTCGGACTATCTTCCCACATGAAGACATACAGTTATGTGGCAGGAGAGGTGTCCATGGTATCAGTAGATGATGGCGGCTGTAATGTACAGATAACATCCCGCTGCAATGGCCAGGAATAAGATAATGGTCACATGGAGCCAATGGGTTACCAGGGCAACCTGGGGCCTAGTGAAGGATCCTAGACCTGCCTAGATCTGCCAAAGATATGGCCGAATAGATTGTATTATAGAAGAATTCAGCAGATCACAGTATGAAGGGTCTTTGTCAGTAATTTTTTAACCCCTTCCTGGCAATGCAAAAAAAATTTGCAGAAACAAAATAACCACTAAATACTGAGAACGGAACCACAATAACCAGTAAGAGGGGAAAACCCCAAACCACATATACTGCAATAATATATATTTATACACACACATACCTCTACTTGTGGTTGCTTTGTTTTTACAGGACCTGCGATGATGTCACCGTCATGTGATCAGTCACATGGAGGAGGAGGAGTCACATGATCAGGGGCTGCTGCTCTAGGCTCATCTGCTCAGTGTATGCAGGACTCTGCTGTGCTGGTTGTGATCGCTGCTGGATGAGCTGAAGTTATGTGTATGCAGCAGAGCTGTGTGTGTGTGATGTGCGTGGTGCAGAGCTGTGTATGTGTGTGTTATATATGTCTGCAGCAGAGCTGTGTGTAATGTGCATGTAGCTGAGCTGTATGTGTACACAGTAGAGCTGTATATGTGTAATGTACATGTAGCTGAGCTGTATGTGTACACAGTAGAGCTGTATATGTGTAATGTACATGTAGCTGAGCTGTATGTGTACACAGTAGAGCTGTATATGTGTAATGTACATGTAGCTGAGCTGTATGTGTACACAGTAGAGCTGTATATGTGTAATGTACATGTAGCTGAGCTGTATGTGTACACAGTAGAGCTGTATATGTGTAATGTACATGTAGCTGAGCTGTGTGTACACAGTAGAGCTGTATATGTGTAATGTACATGTAGCTGAGCTGTATGTGTACACAGTAGAGCTGTATATGTGTAATGTACATGTAGCTGAGCTGTATGTGTACACAGTAGTGCTGTATATGTGTAATGTACATGTAGCTGAGCTGTATATGTACACAGTAGAGCTGTATATGTGTAATGTACATGTAGCTGAGCTGTATGTGTACACAGTAGAGCTGTATATGTGTAATGTACATGTAGCTGAGCTGTATGTGTACACAGTAGAGCTGTATGTGTAATGTACATGTAGCTGAGCTGTATGTGTACACAGTAGAGCTGTATATGTGTAATGTGCATGTAGCTGAGCTGTATGTGTACACAGTAGAGCTGTATATGTGTAATGTACATGTAGCTGAGCTGTATGTGTACACAGTAGTGCTGTATATGTGTAATGTACATGTAGCTGAGCTGTATGTGTACACAGTAGAGCTGTATATGTGTAATGTGCATGTAGCTGAGCTGTATGTGTACACAGTAGAGCTGTATATGTGTAATGTGCATGTAGCTGAGCTGTATGTGTACACAGTAGAGCTGTATATGTGTAATGTGCATGTAGCTGAGCTGTATGTGTACACAGTAGAGCTGTATATGTGTAATGTACATGTAGCTGAGCTGTATGTGTACACAGTAGAGCTGTGTGTAATGTGCATGTAGTTGAGCTGTATGTGTACACAGTAGAGCTGTATATGTGTAATGTACATGTAGCTGAGCTGTATGTGTCCACAGTAGAGCTGTATGTGTGTAATGTACATGTAGCTGAGCTGTATGTGTACACAGTAGGGCTGTATATGTGTAATGTACATGTAGCTGAGCTGTATGTGTACACAGTAGAGCTGTGTGTAATGTGCATGTAGTTGAGCTGTATGTGTACACAGTAGAGCTGTATATGTGTAATGTACATGTAGCTGAGCTGTATGTGTCCACAGTAGAGCTGTATGTGTGTAATGTACATGTAGCTGAGCTGTATGTGTACACAGTAGAGCTGTATATGTGTAATGTACATGTAGCTGAGCTGTATGTGTACACAGTAGAGCTGTATATGTGTAATGTACATGTAGCTGAGCTGTATGTGTACACAGTAGAGCTGTATATGTGTAATGTACATGTAGCTGAGCTGTATATGTGTAATGTGCATGTAGCTGAGCTGTATGTGTACACAGTAGAGCTGTATATGTGTAATGTGCATGTAGCTGAGCTGTATGTGTACACAGTAGAGCTGTATATGTGTAATGTACATGTAGCTGAGCTGTATGTGTACACAGTAGAGCTGTGTGTAATGTGCATGTAGCTGAGCTGTATGTGTACACAGTAGAGCTGTATATGTGTAATGTACATGTAGCTGAGCTGTATGTGTACACAGTAGAGCTGTGTGTAATGTGCATGTAGCTGAGCTGTATGTGTACACAGTAGAGCTGTATATGTGTAATGTACATGTAGCTGAGCTGTATGTGTACACAGTAGAGCTGTATATGTGTAATGTACATGTAGCTGAGCTGTATGTGTACACAGTAGAGCTGTGTGTAATGTGCATGTAGCTGAGCTGTATGTGTACACAGTAGAGCTGTATATGTGTAATGTACATGTAGCTGAGCTGTATGTGTACACAGTAGAGCTGTATATGTGTAATGTACATGTAGCTGAGCTGTATGTGTACACAGTAGAGCTGTGTGTAATGTGCATGTAGCTGAGCTGTATGTGTACACAGTAGAGCTGTATATGTGTAATGTACATGTAGCTGAGCTGTATGTGTACACAGTAGAGCTGTATATGTGTAATGTACATGTAGCTGAGCTGTATGTGTACACAGTAGAGCTGTGTGTAATGTGCATGTAGTTGAGCTGTATGTGTACAGTAATTTACAAATTTGTTTAACTTTCTGGCACTAGTTTATTTAAAAAAAAAAAAAGTTTTCCACCAGAGTACCCCTTTAAGGCTCAAACCCTCGGCGTTCCCCTTTGCAGAGATCCCATCTCGATTGGCCGCCACAAGTATACGCTTTAAGTCTATATACCCCTTACTGCATTGTGGATCTGGATGGTTATGGGTACACTGTGCAGTATTGTTATCTTTCTGTATAATGTCCTTATGAAAAATCCTGTTGGCAGAGGTAAACACTAGAGATGAGCGAACTTACAGTAAATTCGATTCGTCACGAACTTCTCGGCTCGGCGGTTGCTGACTTTTCCTGCATAAATGAGTTCAGCTTTCCGGTGCTCCGGTGGGCTGGAAAAGGTGGATACAGTCCTAGGAGACTCTTTCCTAGGACTGTATCCACCTTTTCCAGCCCACCGGAGCACCTGAAAGCTGAACTAATTTATGCAGGATAAGTCATCAACTGCCGAGCCGAGAAGTTCGTGACGAATCGAATTTACTGTAAGTTCGCTCATCTCTAGTAAACACATCTCTAGTTGTGTGCATGCCGCATTCATGTGGTCTGCTATAGTCGGTCTGCAGTTTTGCTCCTGCGCTATTTGTGGCTGTAACGTACGTGTTACAGTGAATCCTGTCTGCTGTATGTGCTGGGCCCTATAACTTTGGAGCCCATATATGGATGATAATATCTTTATTTATGGATACAACCCAGCAGACATCTTACCTTGTCAACTTGTTTGTCAGATGTAAGACAATATAACCTCTTGAGATATATCTATATATATATATATATATATATATATATATATATACAGTGATCCCTCAACATACAATAGTTTCAACATACAATGGTCTTTTCTGGATCAATGTAACTTTAAACCAGACTCAACATACAATGCTATGGAATCCATGTCAATGGCTGGAAGAACCGAACAAACAGAATGGAGATTCACTAGTAAAATCCCTGTATTCCTAAAGTGCATGCACTGACTGGCTGGGTGGTAGCGCCCCCTACATGTTCTGTACTCTTTACCTGTACTAGGGTTAGCTGCTCCTTTGGACACCAGGTGAGGGCGACTCCATTTTACTTTTTTAGGACATTGAGTGTACTGTACAGGACCCTGAAGAAACTCCTGTCCTCTACATAGACCAGTGCTTCCCAACCAGGGTGGCTCCAGCTGTTGCAAAACTACAACTCCCAGCATGCCCGGACAGCCTTCGGCTGTCCGGGCATGCTGGGAGTTGTAGTTTTGCAACAGCTGGAGCCACCCTGGTTGGAAAACACTGGAGTAGACAGTAATTTACAGCTCCCAGCAGATCTTTATTACTTTTATATGTAAGGATTTGCTTTATCTCTATTAGTTATCTACTTATTTTTCTTTAATCCTCACTTTTTCCTATTTTTAGATGACATTTTGGAGGCTTCAGAACCAATTACCAGGTTTCCATAGAGTTATGGTCTCAACATACAATGGTCTCAACATACAATGGTCATCCTGGAACCAATTAATATTGTAACTTGAGGGACTACTGTGCATATATTAGGGATCGACCGATATCGTTTTTTTAGGGCCGATACCGATAATCGGTGGAGGTTAGGGCCGATAGCCGATAACTTATCGGCTATTTATCCCTCCGCGACACCGCTGCAGGTCATTGATTTAAAGCGGGCGCTTTAAATCAATGCACTGCAATGGGTTTTGCGGTGCCATAGGCCGCCGTTGCCACCCGCTTCTCTCCCCCCTACCTGTCACGGTGGTCCGGGCCATCCTTCCTTCCTGTAGTGTCCGGGGGCATTCCGGGTGGAGGGTGAACCGGTCCGAGCTGTCCTTCTTCTCCGGCGGTCATCTTCTCCACTCCGGGCAGGCTCTGGCCTAGTACGCTGCATAGACGCCGCTGCGCAGCGACGCACCTGACATCAAGGCGTAGCTGCGTCTATGCAGCGTACTAGGCCGGAGCCTGCCCGGAGTGGAGAAGAAGACCTTGGGAGAAGAAGGACAGCCCGGACCGGTTCACCCTCCACCAGGAATGCCCCCGGACACTACAGGAACGATGGATGGCCCGGACCACCCCCATTACGGGTAAGTAAACATTTTTTTTATTGACTCGGAGGGTGGGGGAGAGGCCCGACCGGTATAGCGGTATGGGCAAAAATCCATACCGGTATACCGCCCAGCACTACGGTAGGGGGTGCGACGCGGTACGGTGGGGGAGGCGGTCGCGGTGCGGGGGGCGGTCGCGGTGCGGCGGGTCAGGGGGGGCGGTCGCGGTGGGGAGGGCGGGGCATTATCGGCTTATCGGCAAGGTAATTGCTGATACCGATAATCCCCAAAATCGTGATTATCGGCCGATAATATTGGCCATACCGATAATTGGTCGATCCCTTATATATATATATATATATATATATATATATATATATATAGAACCCCTAAGCACCTTCTTAGTATATTTTAGTATATACATTCACTGCACGTGTTCCCCTAGACTCTGTATGGAGCATCACACACACAGCAGACCATCTATTTTCTCTGCTTACTGCAAGAAATGTAAATATCTGGATATACATACATCTTAATATTCCAGTATATTCAATCAATACTGTAGTATATATCATCTTTGCACATTTTTGTCCAGATCCTATTATTATCTATATACCGTACATGAATGTGGTCGCCAATGTATCGCTGATGGATGCTGCATGGAATGATAGAGATGTATGAGATGAGGAGCAATACAAACCCCCTACGACTTTGATAGAAAGTAATTGTGTTTATACCAAGCAGCGTATACCACGGGAATACTACAGGAAAGTGCGTAGACTCTTAGTATACCGTATTTACACTGATTCTAATTATAGGAACACCGAGCCGTAGGGATAGGCCCCGCTAGTCAGTCAGTATCATTCCTGGTAAGTCAGTCAGTATACAGCAGGGTGAGTATAGTGAGTGACAGCTAGGTTCAGGGCGAGTATAGTGAGTGACAGCTAGGTTCAGGGCGAGTATAGTGAGTGACAGCTAGGTTCAGGGCGAGTATAGTGAGTGACAGCTAGGTTCAGGGCGAGTATAGTGAGTGACAGCTAGGTTCAGGGCGAGTATAGTGAGGGACAGCTAGGTTCAGGGCGAGTATAGTGAGGGACAGCTAGGTTCAGGGCGAGTATAGTGAGGGACAGCTAGGTTCAGGGTGAGTATAGTGAGGGACAGCTAGGTTCAGGGTGAGTATAGTGAGGGACAGCTAGGTTCAGGGTGAGTATAGTGAGGGACAGCTAGGTTCAGGGTGAGTATAGTGAGGGACAGCTAGGTTCAGGGTGAGTATAGTGAGGGACAGCTAGGTTCAGGGTGAGTATAGTGAGGGACAGCTAGGTTCAGGGTGAGTATAGTGAGGGACAGCTAGGTTCAGGGTGAGTATAGTGAGGGACAGCTAGGTTCAGGGTGAGTATAGTGAGGGACAGCTAGGTTCAGGGTGAGTATAGTGAGGGACAGCTAGGTTCAGGGTGAGTATAGTGAGGGACAGCTAGGTTCAGGGTGAGTATAGTGAGGGACAGCTAGGTTCAGGGTGAGTATAGTGAGGGACAGCTAGGTTCAGGGTGAGTATAGTGAGGGACAGCTAGGTTCAGGGTGAGTATAGTGAGGGACAGCTAGGTTCAGGGTGAGTATAGTGAGGGACAGCTAGGTTCAGGGTGAGTATAGTGAGGGACAGCTAGGTTCAGGGTGAGTATAGTGAGGGACAGCTAGGTTCAGGGTGAGTATAGTGAGGGACAGCTAGGTTCAGGGTGAGTATAGTGAGGGACAGCTAGGTTCAGGGTGAGTATAGTGAGGGACAGCTAGGTTCAGGGTGAGTATAGTGAGGGACAGCTAGGTTCAGGGTGAGTATAGTGAGGGACAGCTAGGTTCCAGAGCGGGACCGTCCTTTTTAGGATGACAATTCCGCCTAGGAATAGGACCCAGAGCAGGATTAGCTGCAGGGAGTGACAGACCCCTGGTCCAGGCCCAACAGTTGTCCCACCCTTATCCCTTACTGAGCCACTTGGGGCTATAGTATAATAGATACACATCGGTGTAGTTTATTCTATATATTACTATCTGCCATTTTGATTCATCTTGTGACTTTATTTTTATCTTTCTCTACATTTTGTTTGGTGGGGACTGATACGGACTATTATATGCTTTATCAGACGTATCAGGAGACCTACTGAGGGGCTCATCCACACAGTTAACTGAGTGTGTTATATGATTGTTATATGATTGTAATAAAAGTTATATTTTAATAAGTCTATATTTCTGTGATACATTTTGGTTGATAGACAATGTATTTAATCTGTGAAACCAAAAATGAAAAAATAAATAAATACCAAAGTCCAGAATTAATGATGTTTGGTCACTTTATGTACCAGCAAAAAAAGAAAGTGATCAAAAAGCACATGTATACAGCTAAAACACATGTACATTACACATATACAGCTCTACTGTGTACACATACAGCTCAGCTACATGTACATTACACATATACAGCTCTACTGTGTACACATACAGCTCAGCTACATGTACATTACACATATACAGCTCTACTGTGTACACATACAGCTCAGCTACATGCACATTACACATATACAGCTCTACTGTGTACACATACAGCTCAGCTACATGTACATTACACATATACAGCTCTACTGTGTACACATACAGCTCAGCTACATGCACATTACACATATACAGCTCTACTGTGTACACATACAGCTCAGCTACATGCACATTACACATATACAGCTCTACTGTGTACACATACAGCTCAGCTACATGTACATTACACATATACAGCTCTACTGTGTACACATACAGCTTAGATACAAGTACATTACATATATACAGCACTACTGTGTACACATACAGCTCAGCTACATGCACATTACACATATACAGCACTACTGTGTACACATACAGCTCAGCTACATGTACATTACACATATACAGCTCTACTGTGTACACATACAGCTCAGCTACATGTACATTACACATATACAGCTCTACTGTGTACACATACAGCTCAGCTACATGCACATTACTCATATACAGCTCTACTGTGTACACATACAGCTCAGCTACATGTACATTACACATATACAGCTATGCTGTGCACACATACAGCTCAGCTACATGTACATTACACATATACAGCTCTACTGTGTACACATACAGCTCAGCTACATGCACATTACACATATACAGCCCTACTGTGTACACATACAGCTCAGCTACATGCACATTACACATATATACAGCTCTACTGTGTACACATACAGCTCAGCTACATGTACATTACATATATACAGCTCTACTGTGTACACATACAGCTCAGCTACATGCACATTACACATATACAGCTCTACTGTGTACACATACAGCTCAGCTACATGTACATTACATATATACAGCTCTACTGTGTACACATACAGCTCAGCTACATGCACATTACACATATACAGCTCTACTGTGTACACATACAGCTCAGCTACATGCACATTACACATATACAGCTCTACTGTGTACACATACAGCTCAGCTACATGTACATTACACATATACAGCTCTACTGTGTACACATACAGCTCAGCTACATGTACATTACACATATACAGCTTTACTGTGTACACATACAGCTCAGCTACATGTAGATTACACATATACAGCCCTACTGTGTACACATACAGCTCAGCTACATATACATTACACATATACAGCTCTACTGTGTACACATACAGCTCAGCTATATGCACATTACACATATACAGCTCTACTGTGTACACATACAGCTCAGCTACATGCACATTACACATATACAGCTCTACTGTGTACACATACAGCTCAGCTACATGTACATTACACATATACAGCTCTACTGTGTACACATACAGCTCAGCTACATGTACATTACACATATACAGCTCTACTGTGTACACATACAGCTCAGCTACATGCACATTACACATATACAGCTCTACTGTGTACACATACAGCTCAGCTACATGCACATTACACATATACAGCTCTACTGTGTACACATACAGCTCAGCTACATGCACATTACACATATACAGCACTACTGTGTACACATACAGCTCAGCTACATGTACATTACACATATACAGCTCTACTGTGTACACATACAGCTCAGCTACATGTACATTACACATATACAGCTCTACTGTGTACACATACAGCTCAGCTACATGTACATTACACATATACAGCTCAGCAGATGAGCGTAAGGGTGCAGCCCCTAATCATGTGGCTCCTCCTCCTCCATGTGACTGATCACATGACTGTGAGTTCATCGCAGGTCCTGTACGGACAGGGAAACCACAGGTGGAGGTATGTGTCATTATAAATATTTATTTGTAGTTTGATTTGTTCCCCTCTTACTGGTTATTGGGGTTCCGGTCTCTGTAGTTACTGGTTATTGTGGTTCTGGTCTCTGTAGTTACTGGTTATTGTGGTTCTGGTCTCTGTAGTTACTGGTTATTGTGGTTCTGGTCTCTGTAGTTACTGGTTATTGTGGTTCCGGTCTCTGTAGTTACTGGTTATTATGGTTCCGGTCTCTGTAGTTACTGGTTATTGTGGTTCTGGTCTCTGTAGTTACTGGTTATTGTGGTTCCGCTCTCTGTAGTTACTGGTTATTGTGGTTCCGGTCTCTGTAGTTACTGGTTATTGTGGTTCTGGTCTCTGTAGTTACTGGTTATTGTGGTTCTGGTCTCTGTAGTTACTGGTTATTGTGGTTCCGGTCTCTGTAGTTACTGGTTATTATGGTTCCGGTCTCTGTAGTTACTGGTTATTGTGGTTCTGGTCTCTGTAGTTACTGGTTATTGTGGTTCCGCTCTCTGTAGTTACTGGTTATTGTGGTTCTGGTCTCTGTAGTTACTGGTTATTGTGGTTCTGGTCTCTGTAGTTACTGGTTATTGTGGTTCTGGTCTCTGTAGTTACTGGTTATTGTGGTTCCGCTCTCTGTAGTTACTGGTTATTGTGGTTCTGGTCTTTGTAGTTACTGGTTATTGTGGTTCCGGTCTCTGTAGTTACTGGTTATTGTGGTTCCGCTCTCTGTAGTTACTGGTTATTGTGGTTCTGGTCTCTGTAGTTACTGGTTATTGTGGTTCCGCTCTCTGTAGTTACTGGTTATTGTGGTTCCGGTCTCTGTAGTTACTGGTTATTGTGGTTCTGGTCCCTGTAGTTACTGGTTATTGTGGGTCCGGTCTCTGTAGTTACTGGTTATTGTGGTTCTGGTCTCTGTAGTTACTGGTTATTGTGGTTCTGGTCTCTGTAGTTACTGGTTATTGTGGTTCCGGTCTCTGTAGTTACTGGTTATTGTGGTTCTGGTCTCTGTAGTTACTGGTTATTGTGGTTCTGGTCTCTGTAGTTACTGGTTATTGTGGTTCCGGTCTCTGTAGTTACTGGTTATTGTGGTTCCGCTCTCTGTAGTTACTGGTTATTGTGGTTCTGGTCTCTGTAGTTACTGGTTATTGTGGTTCTGGTCTCTGTAGTTACTGGTTATTGTGGTTCTGGTCTCTGTAGTTACTGGTTATTGTGGTTCCGGTCTCTGTAGTTACTGGTTATTGTGGTTCCGATCTCTGTAGTTACTGGTTATTGTGGTTCCGGTCTCTGTAGTTACTGGTTATTGTGGTTCCGCTCTCTGTAGTTACTGGTTATTGTGGTTCCGCTCTCTGTAGTTACTGGTTATTGTGGTTCCGGTCTCTGTAGTTACTGGTTATTGTGGTTCTGGTCTCTGTAGTTACTGGTTATTGTGGTTCTGGTCTCTGTAGTTACTGGTTATTGTGGTTCCGCTCTCTGTAGTTACTGGTTATTGTGATTTTGGTCTCTGTAGTTACTGGTTATTGTGGTTCCGGTCTCTGTAGTTACTGGTTATTATGGTTCCGGTCTCTGTAGTTACTGGTTATTGTGGTTCTGGTCTCTGTAGTTACTGGTTATTGTGGTTCCGCTCTCTGTAGTTACTGGTTATTGTGGTTCTGGTCTCTGTAGTTACTGGTTATTGTGGTTCTGGTCTCTGTAGTTACTGGTTATTGTGGTTCTGGTCTCTGTAGTTACTGGTTATTGTGGTTCCGGTCTCTGTAGTTACTGGTTATTGTGGTTCCGCTCTCTGTAGTTACTGGTTATTGTGGTTCTGGTCTTTGTAGTTACTGGTTATTGTGGTTCCGGTCTCTGTAGTTACTGGTTATTGTGGTTCCGCTCTCTGTAGTTACTGGTTATTGTGGTTCTGGTCTCTGTAGTTACTGGTTATTGTGGTTCCGCTCTCTGTAGTTACTGGTTATTGTGGTTCCGCTCTCTGTAGTTACTGGTTATTGTGGTTCTGGTCCCTGTAGTTACTGGTTATTGTGGGTCCGGTCTCTGTAGTTACTGGTTATTGTGGTTCTGGTCTCTGTAGTTACTGGTTATTGTGGTTCTGGTCTCTGTAGTTACTGGTTATTGTGGTTCCGGTCTCTGTAGTTACTGGTTATTGTGGTTCTGGTCTCTGTAGTTACTGGTTATTGTGGTTCTGGTCTCTGTAGTTACTGGTTATTGTGGTTCCGGTCTCTGTAGTTACTGGTTATTGTGGTTCCGCTCTCTGTAGTTACTGGTTATTGTGGTTCTGGTCTCTGTAGTTACTGGTTATTGTGGTTCTGGTCTCTGTAGTTACTGGTTATTGTGGTTCTGGTCTCTGTAGTTACTGGTTATTGTGGTTCTGGTCTCTGTAGTTACTGGTTATTGTGGTTCCGATCTCTGTAGTTACTGGTTATTGTGGTTCCGGTCTCTGTAGTTACTGGTTATTGTGGTTCCGCTCTCTGTAGTTACTGGTTATTGTGGTTCCGCTCTCTGTAGTTACTGGTTATTGTGGTTCCGCTCTCTGTAGTTACTGGTTATTGTGGTTCCGGTCTCTGTAGTTACTGGTTATTGTGGTTCCGCTCTCTGTAGTTACTGGTTATTGTGGTTCCGCTCTCTGTAGTTACTGGTTATTGTGGTTCCGCTCTCTGTAGTTACTGGTTATTGTGGTTCCGCTCTCTGTAGTTACTGGTTATTGTGGTTCCGGTCTCTGTAGTTACTGGTTATTGTGGTTCCGGTCTCTGTAGTTACTGGTTATTGTGGTTCCGGTCTCTGTAGTTACTGGTTATTGTGGTTCTGGTCTCTGTAGTTACTGGTTATTGTGGTTCTGGTTTCTGTAGTTACTGGTTATTGTGGTTCTGGTCTCTGTAGTTACTGGTTATTGTGGTTCCGGTCTCTGTAGTTACTGGTTATTGTGGTTCCGCTCTCTGTAGTTACTGGTTATTTTGGTTCTGCTCTCTGTAGTTACTGGTTATTGTGATACTGGTCTCTGTAGTTACTGGTTATTGTGGTTCTGGTCTCTGTAGTTACTGGTTATTGTGGTTCTGGTCTCTGTAGTTACTGGTTATTGTGGTTCCGGTCTCTGTAGTTACTGGTTATTGTGGTTCTGGTTTCTGTAGTTACTGGTTATTGTGGTTCTGGTCTCTGTAGTTACTGGTTATTGTGGTTCCGGTCTCTGTAGTTACTGGTTATTGTGGTTCTGCTCTCTGTAGTTACTGGTTATTGTGGTTCTAGTCTCTGTAGTTACTGGTTATTGTGGTTCCGCTCTCTGTAGTTACTGGTTATTGTGGTTCCGCTCTCTGTAGTTACTGGTTATTGTGGTTCTGGTCTCTGTAGTTACTGGTTATTATGGTTCTGGTTTCTGTAGTTACTGGTTATTGTGGTTCTGGTCTCTGTAGTTACTGGTTATTATGGTTCCGGTCTCTGTAGTTACTGGTTATTGTGGTTCTGGTCTCTGTAGTTACTGGTTATTGTGGTTCTGGTCTCTGTAGTTACTGGTTATTGTGGTTCTGGTCTCTGTAGTTACTGGTTATTGTGGTTCTGGTCTCTGTAGTTACTGGTTATTGTGGTTCTGGTCTCTGTAGTTACTGGTTATTGTGGTTCTGGTCTCTGTAGTTACTGGTTATTGTGGTTCTGGTCTCTGTAGTTACTGGTTATTGTGGTTCCGGTCTCTGTAGTTACTGGTTATTGTGGTTCCGCTCTCTGTAGTTACTGGTTATTGTGGTTCTGGTCTCTGTAGTTACTGGTTATTGTGGTTCCGGTCTCTGTAGTTACTGGTTATTGTGGTTCCGCTCTCTGTAGTTACTGGTTATTGTGGTTCTGGTCTCTGTAGTTACTGGTTATTGTGGTTCTGGTCTTTGTAGTTACTGGTTATTGTGGTTCTGGTCTCTGTAGTTACTGGTTATTGTGGTTCTGGTCTTTGTAGTTACTGGTTATTGTGGTTCTGGTCTCTGTAGTTACTGGTTATTGTGGTTCTGGTCTTTGTAGTTACTGGTTATTGTGGTTCTGGTCTCTGTAGTTACTGGTTATTGTGGTTCCGGTCTCTGTAGTTACTGGTTATTGTGGTTCCGGTCTCTGTAGTTACTGGTTATTGTGGTTCCGGTCTCTGGAGTTACTGGTTATTGTGGTTCCGGTCTCTGGAGTTACTGGTTATTGTGGTTCCGGTCTCTGGAGTTACTGGTTATTGTGATTCTGGTCTCTGGAGTTACTGGTTATTGTGGTTCCGGTCTCTGGAGTTACTGGTTATTGTGGTTCTGGTCTCTGTAGTTACTGGTTATTGTGGTTCTGGTCTTTGTAGTTACTGGTTATTGTGGTTCTGGTCTCTGTAGTTACTGGTTATTGTGGTTCCGGTCTCTGTAGTTACTGGTTATTGTGGTTCCGGTCTCTGTAGTTACTGGTTATTGTGGTTCCGGTCTCTGTAGTTACTGGTTATTGTGGTTCCGGTCTCTGGAGTTACTGGTTATTGTGGTTCCGGTCTCTGGAGTTACTGGTTATTGTGGTTCCGGTCTCTGGAGTTACTGGTTATTGTGATTCTGGTCTCTGGAGTTACTGGTTATTGTGGTTCCGGTCTCTGTAGTTACTGGTTATTGTGGTTCTGCTCTCTGTAGTTACTGGTTATTTTGGTTCTGCTCTCTGTAGTTACTGGTTATTGTGATACTGGTCTCTGTAGTTACTGGTTATTGTGGTTCTGGTCTCTGTAGTTACTGGTTATTGTGGTTCTGGTCTCTGTAGTTACTGGTTATTGTGGTTCCGGTCTCTGTAGTTACTGGTTATTGTGGTTCTGGTTTCTGTAGTTACTGGTTATTGTGGTTCTGGTCTCTGTAGTTACTGGTTATTGTGGTTCCGGTCTCTGTAGTTACTGGTTATTGTGGTTCTGCTCTCTGTAGTTACTGGTTATTGTGGTTCTAGTCTCTGTAGTTACTGGTTATTGTGGTTCCGCTCTCTGTAGTTACTGGTTATTGTGGTTCTGGTCTCTGTAGTTACTGGTTATTGTGGTTCTGGTCTCTGTAGTTACTGGTTATTATGGTTCTGGTTTCTGTAGTTACTGGTTATTGTGGTTCTGGTCTCTGTAGTTACTGGTTATTATGGTTCCGGTCTCTGTAGTTACTGGTTATTGTGGTTCTGGTCTCTGTAGTTACTGGTTATTGTGGTTCTGGTCTCTGTAGTTACTGGTTATTGTGGTTCTGGTCTCTGTAGTTACTGGTTATTGTGGTTCTGGTCTCTGTAGTTACTGGTTATTGTGGTTCTGGTCTCTGTAGTTACTGGTTATTGTGGTTCTGGTCTCTGTAGTTACTGGTTATTGTGGTTCTGGTCTCTGTAGTTACTGGTTATTGTGGTTCCGGTCTCTGTAGTTACTGGTTATTGTGGTTCCGCTCTCTGTAGTTACTGGTTATTGTGGTTCTGGTCTCTGTAGTTACTGGTTATTGTGGTTCTGGTCTCTGTAGTTACTGGTTATTGTGGTTCCGCTCTCTGTAGTTACTGGTTATTGTGGTTCCGCTCTCTGTAGTTACTGGTTATTGTGGTTCTGGTCTTTGTAGTTACTGGTTATTGTGGTTCTGGTCTCTGTAGTTACTGGTTATTGTGGTTCTGGTCTTTGTAGTTACTGGTTATTGTGGTTCTGGTCTCTGTAGTTACTGGTTATTGTGGTTCTGGTCTTTGTAGTTACTGGTTATTGTGGTTCTGGTCTCTGTAGTTACTGGTTATTGTGGTTCCGGTCTCTGTAGTTACTGGTTATTGTGGTTCCGGTCTCTGTAGTTACTGGTTATTGTGGTTCCGGTCTCTGGAGTTACTGGTTATTGTGGTTCCGGTCTCTGGAGTTACTGGTTATTGTGGTTCCGGTCTCTGGAGTTACTGGTTATTGTGATTCTGGTCTCTGGAGTTACTGGTTATTGTGGTTCCGGTCTCTGGAGTTACTGGTTATTGTGGTTCTGGTCTCTGTAGTTACTGGTTATTGTGGTTCTGGTCTCTGTAGTTACTGGTTATTGTGGTTCCGCTCTCTGTAGTTACTGGTTATTGTGGTTCCGCTCTCTGTAGTTACTGGTTATTATGGTTCCGGTCTCTGTAGTTACTGGTTATTGTGGTTCCGGTCTCTGTAGTTACTGGTTATTGTGGTTCCGGTCTCTGTAGTTACTGGTTATTGTGGTTCCGGTCTCTGTAGTTACTGGTTATTGTGGTTCCGGTCTCTGTAGTTACTGGTTATTGTGGTTCCGGTCTCTGTAGTTACTGGTTATTGTGGTTCCGGTCTCTGTAGTTACTGGTTATTGTGGTTCTGGTCTCTGTAGTTACTGGTTATTGTGGTTCTGCTCTCTGTAGTTACTGGTTATTGTGGTTCTGCTCTCTGTAGTTACTGGTTATTGTGGTTTCGCTCTCTGTAGTTACTGGTTATTGTGGTTTCGCTCTCTGTAGTTACTGGTTATTGTGGTTCTGGTCTCTGTAGTTACTGGTTATTGTGGTTCCGCTCTCTAGTTACTGGTTATTGTGGTTCCGGTCTCTGTAGTTACTGGTTATTGTGGTTCCGCTCTCTGTAGTTACTGGTTATTGAGGTTCCGCTCTCTGTAGTTACTGGTTATTGTGGTTCTGGTCTCTGTAGTTACTGGTTATTGTGGTTCTGCTCTCTGTAGTTACTGGTTATTGTGGTTCCGCTCTCTGTAGTTACTGGTTATTGTGGTTCCGCTCTCTGTAGTTACTGGTTATTGTGGTTCTGGTCTCTGTAGTTACTGGTTATTGTGGTTCCGGTCTCTGTAGTTACTGGTTATTGTGGTTCCGGTCTCTGTAGTTACTGGTTATTGTGGTTCCGGTCTCTGTAGTTACTGGTTATTGTGGTTCCGGTCTCTGTAGTTACTGGTTATTGTGGTTCTGCTCTCTGTAGTTACTGGTTATTGTGGTTCCGCTCTCTGTAGTTACTGGTTATTATGGTTCTGGTCTCTGTAGTTACTGGTTATTATGGTTCCGGTCTCTGTAGTTACTGGTTATTGTGGTTCTGCACTCTGTAGTTACTGGTTATTGTGGTTCTGCTCTCTGTAGTTACTGGTTATTGTGGTTCTGGTCTCTGTAGTTACTGGTTATTGTGGTTCTGGTCTCTGTAGTTACTGGTTATTGTGGTTCTGGTCTCTGTAGTTACTGGTTATTGTGGTTCTGGTCTCTGTAGTTACTGGTTATTGTGGTTCTGGTCTCTGTAGTTACTGGTTATTGTGGTTCTGGTCTCTGTAGTTACTGGTTATTGTGGTTCCGCTCTCTGTAGTTACTGGTTATTGTGGTTCCGCTCTCTGTAGTTACTGGTTATTGTGGTTCCGCTCTCTGTAGTTACTGGTTATTGTGGTTCCGCTCTCTGTAGTTACTGGTTATTGTGGTTCCGCTCTCTGTAGTTACTGGTTATTGTGGTTCTGGTCTTTGTAGTTACTGGTTATTGTGGTTCTGGTCTCTGTAGTTACTGGTTATTGTGGTTCTGGTCTTTGTAGTTACTGGTTATTGTGGTTCTGGTCTCTGTAGTTACTGGTTATTGTGGTTCTGGTCTTTGTAGTTACTGGTTATTGTGGTTCTGGTCTCTGTAGTTACTGGTTATTGTGGTTCCGGTCTCTGTAGTTACTGGTTATTGTGGTTCCGGTCTCTGTAGTTACTGGTTATTGTGGTTCCGCTCTCTGTAGTTACTGGTTATTGTGGTTCTGGTCTCTGTAGTTACTGGTTATTGTGGTTCTGGTCTCTGTAGTTACTGGTTATTGTGGTTCCGCTCTCTGTAGTTACTGGTTATTGTGGTTCTGGTCTCTGTAGTTACTGGTTATTGTGGTTCTGGTCTTTGTAGTTACTGGTTATTGTGGTTCTGGTCTCTGTAGTTACTGGTTATTGTGGTTCTGGTCTTTGTAGTTACTGGTTATTGTGGTTCTGGTCTCTGTAGTTACTGGTTATTGTGGTTCTGGTCTTTGTAGTTACTGGTTATTGTGGTTCTGGTCTCTGTAGTTACTGGTTATTGTGGTTCTGGTCTCTGGAGTTACTGGTTATTGTGGTTCCGGTCTCTGGAGTTACTGGTTATTGTGGTTCCGGTCTCTGGAGTTACTGGTTATTGTGGTTCCGGTCTCTGGAGTTACTGGTTATTGTGGTTCCGGTCTCTGGAGTTACTGGTTATTGTGATTCTGGTCTCTGGAGTTACTGGTTATTGTGGTTCCGGTCTCTGTAGTTACTGGTTATTGTGGTTCTGGTCTCTGTAGTTACTGGTTATTGTGGTTCTGGTCTCTGTAGTTACTGGTTATTGTGGTTCCGGTCTCTGTAGTTACTGGTTATTGTGGTTCTGGTCTCTGTAGTTACTGGTTATTGTGGTTCCGGTCTCTGTAGTTACCGGTTATTGTGGTTCCGCTCTCTGTAGTTACTGGTTATTGTGGTTCCGGTCTCTGTAGTTACTGGTTATTATGGTTCCGGTCTCTGTAGTTACTGGTTATTATGGTTCTGGTCTCTGTAGTTACTGGTTATTGTGGTTCCGCTCTCTGTAGTTACTGGTTATTGTGGTTCTGGTCTCTGTAGTTACTGGTTATTGTGGTTCCGGTCTCTGTAGTTACTGGTTATTGGGGTTCCGGTCTCTGTAGTTACTGGTTATTGTGGTTCCGCTCTCTGTAGTTACTGGTTATTGTGGTTCTGGTCCCTGTAGTTACTGGTTATTGTGGGTCCGGTCTCTGTAGTTACTGGTTATTGTGGTTCTGGTCTCTGTAGTTACTGGTTATTGTGGTTCTGGTCTCTGTAGTTACTGGTTATTGTGGTTCCGGTCTCTGTAGTTACTGGTTATTGTGGTTCTGGTCTCTGTAGTTACTGGTTATTGTGGTTCTGGTCTCTGTAGTTACTGGTTATTGTGGTTCCGGTCTCTGTAGTTACTGGTTATTGTGGTTCCGCTCTCTGTAGTTACTGGTTATTGTGGTTCTGGTCTCTGTAGTTACTGGTTATTGTGGTTCCGATCTCTGTAGTTACTGGTTATTGTGGTTCCGGTCTCTGTAGTTACTGGTTATTGTGGTTCCGCTCTCTGTAGTTACTGGTTATTGTGGTTCCGCTCTCTGTAGTTACTGGTTATTGTGGTTCCGCTCTCTGTAGTTACTGGTTATTGTGGTTCCGCTCTCTGTAGTTACTGGTTATTGTGGTTCCGCTCTCTGTAGTTACTGGTTATTGTGGTTCCGCTCTCTGTAGTTACTGGTTATTGTGGTTCCGGTCTCTGTAGTTACTGGTTATTGTGGTTCCGGTCTCTGTAGTTACTGGTTATTGTGGTTCCGGTCTCTGTAGTTACTGGTTTTTGTGGTTCCGGTCTCTGTAGTTACTGGTTATTGTGGTTCCGCTCTCTGTAGTTACTGGTTATTGTGGTTCCGGTCTCTGTAGTTACTGGTTATTGTGGTTCCGCTCTCTGTAGTTACTGGTTATTGTGGTTCCGGTCTCTGTAGTTACTGGTTATTGTGGTTCTGGTCTCTGTAGTTACTGGTTATTGTGGTTCTGGTTTCTGTAGTTACTGGTTATTGTGGTTCTGGTCTCTGTAGTTACTGGTTATTGTGGTTCCGGTCTCTGTAGTTACTGGTTATTGTGGTTCCGGTCTCTGTAGTTACTGGTTATTGTGGTTCTGCTCTCTGTAGTTACTGGTTATTGTGATACTGGTCTCTGTAGTTACTGGTTATTGTGGTTCTGGTCTCTGTAGTTACTGGTTATTGTGGTTCCGGTCTCTGTAGTTACTGGTTATTGTGGTTCTGGTTTCTGTAGTTACTGGTTATTGTGGTTCTGGTCTCTGTAGTTACTGGTTATTGTGGTTCCGGTCTCTGTAGTTACTGGTTATTGTGGTTCTGCTCTCTGTAGTTACTGGTTATTGTGGTTCTAGTCTCTGTAGTTACTGGTTATTGTGGTTCCGCTCTCTGTAGTTACTGGTTATTGTGGTTCTGGTCTCTGTAGTTACTGGTTATTGTGGTTCTGGTCTCTGTAGTTACTGGTTATTATGGTTCTGGTTTCTGTAGTTACTGGTTATTGTGGTTCTGGTCTCTGTAGTTACTGGTTATTATGGTTCCGGTCTCTGTAGTTACTGGTTATTGTGGTTCTGGTCTCTGTAGTTACTGGTTATTGTGGTTCTGGTCTCTGTAGTTACTGGTTATTGTGGTTCTGGTCTCTGTAGTTACTGGTTATTGTGGTTCTGGTCTCTGTAGTTACTGGTTATTGTGGTTCTGGTCTCTGTAGTTACTGGTTATTGTGGTTCTGGTCTCTGTAGTTACTGGTTATTGTGGTTCTGGTCTCTGTAGTTACTGGTTATTGTGGTTCCGGTCTCTGTAGTTACTGGTTATTGTGGTTCCGCTCTCTGTAGTTACTGGTTATTGTGGTTCTGGTCTCTGTAGTTACTGGTTATTGTGGTTCCGCTCTCTGTAGTTACTGGTTATTGTGGTTCCGCTCTCTGTAGTTACTGGTTATTGTGGTTCTGGTCTCTGTAGTTACTGGTTATTGTGGTTCTGGTCTTTGTAGTTACTGGTTATTGTGGTTCTGGTCTCTGTAGTTACTGGTTATTGTGGTTCTGGTCTTTGTAGTTACTGGTTATTGTGGTTCTGGTCTCTGTAGTTACTGGTTATTGTGGTTCTGGTCTTTGTAGTTACTGGTTATTGTGGTTCTGGTCTCTGTAGTTACTGGTTATTGTGGTTCCGGTCTCTGTAGTTTCTGGTTATTGTGGTTCCGGTCTCTGTAGTTACTGGTTATTGTGGTTCCGGTCTCTGGAGTTACTGGTTATTGTGGTTCCGGTCTCTGGAGTTACTGGTTATTGTGATTCTGGTCTCTGGAGTTACTGGTTATTGTGGTTCCGGTCTCTGTTGTTACTGGTTATTGTGGTTCTGGTCTCTGTAGTTACTGGTTATTGTGGTTCTGGTCTCTGTAGTTACTGGTTATTGTGGTTCCGGTCTCTGTTGTTACTGGTTATTGTGGTTCTGGTCTCTGTAGTTACTGGTTATTGTGGTTCCGGTCTCTGTAGTTACTGGTTATTGTGGTTCCGGTCTCTGTAGTTACTGGTTATTGTGGTTCCGCTCTCTGTAGTTACTGGTTATTGTGGTTCCGCTCTCTGTAGTTACTGGTTATTGTGGTTCCGCTCTCTGTAGTTACTGGTTATTGTGGTTCTGGTCTCTGTAGTTACTGGTTATTGTGGTTCTGGTCTCTGTAGTTACTGGTTATTGTGGTTCTGGTCTCTGTAGTTACTGGTTATTGTGGTTCTGGTCTCTGTAGTTACTGGTTATTGTGGTTCCGGTCTTTGTAGTTACTGGTTATTGTGGTTCTGGTCTCTGTAGTTACTGGTTATTGTGGTTCCGCTCTCTGTAGTTACTGGTTATTGTGGTTCCGATCTCTGTAGTTACTGGTTATTGTGGTTCCGGTCTCTGTAGTTACTGGTTATTGTGGTTCCGGTCTCTGTAGTTACTGGTTATTGTGGTTCCGGTCTCTGTAGTTACTGGTTATTGTGGTTCCGGTCTCTGTAGTTACTGGTTATTGTGGTTCCGGTCTCTGTAGTTACTGGTTATTGTGGTTCCGGTCTCTGTAGTTACTGGTTATTGTGGTTCTGGTCTCTGTAGTTACTGGTTATTGTGGTTCTGCTCTCTGTAGTTACTGGTTATTGTGGTTCTGCTCTCTGTAGTTACTGGTTATTGTGGTTTCGCTCTCTGTAGTTACTGGTTATTGTGGTTTCGCTCTCTGTAGTTACTGGTTATTGTGGTTCTGGTCTCTGTAGTTACTGGTTATTGTGGTTCCGCTCTCTAGTTACTGGTTATTGTGGTTCCGGTCTCTGTAGTTACTGGTTATTGTGGTTCCGCTCTCTGTAGTTACTGGTTATTGAGGTTCCGCTCTCTGTAGTTACTGGTTATTGTGGTTCTGGTCTCTGTAGTTACTGGTTATTGTGGTTCTGCTCTCTGTAGTTACTGGTTATTGTGGTTCCGCTCTCTGTAGTTACTGGTTATTGTGGTTCCGCTCTCTGTAGTTACTGGTTATTGTGGTTCCGGTCTCTGTAGTTACTGGTTATTGTGGTTCCGGTCTCTGTAGTTACTGGTTATTGTGGTTCCGGTCTCTGTAGTTACTGGTTATTGTGGTTCCGGTCTCTGTAGTTACTGGTTATTGTGGTTCCGGTCTCTGTAGTTACTGGTTATTGTGGTTCTGCTCTCTGTAGTTACTGGTTATTGTGGTTCCGCTCTCTGTAGTTACTGGTTATTATGGTTCTGGTCTCTGTAGTTACTGGTTATTATGGTTCCGGTCTCTGTAGTTACTGGTTATTGTGGTTCTGCACTCTGTAGTTACTGGTTATTGTGGTTCTGCTCTCTGTAGTTACTGGTTATTGTGGTTCTGGTCTCTGTAGTTACTGGTTATTGTGGTTCTGGTCTCTGTAGTTACTGGTTATTGTGGTTCCGCTCTCTGTAGTTACTGGTTATTGTGGTTCCGCTCTCTGTAGTTACTGGTTATTGTGGTTCCGCTCTCTGTAGTTACTGGTTATTGTGGTTCCGCTCTCTGTAGTTACTGGTTATTGTGGTTCCGCTCTCTGTAGTTACTGGTTATTGTGGTTCCGCTCTCTGTAGTTACTGGTTATTGTGGTTCTGGTCTTTGTAGTTACTGGTTATTGTGGTTCTGGTCTCTGTAGTTACTGGTTATTGTGGTTCTGGTCTTTGTAGTTACTGGTTATTGTGGTTCTGGTCTCTGTAGTTACTGGTTATTGTGGTTCTGGTCTTTGTAGTTACTGGTTATTGTGGTTCTGGTCTCTGTAGTTACTGGTTATTGTGGTTCCGGTCTCTGTAGTTACTGGTTATTGTGGTTCCGGTCTCTGTAGTTACTGGTTATTGTGGTTCCGGTCTCTGGAGTTACTGGTTATTGTGGTTCCGGTCTCTGGAGTTACTGGTTATTGTGGTTCTGGTCTCTGTAGTTACTGGTTATTGTGGTTCCGGTCTCTGTAGTTACTGGTTATTGTGGTTCTGGTCTCTGTAGTTTCTGGTTATTGTGGTTCTGGTCTCTGTAGTTACTGGTTATTGTGGTTCCGGTCTCTGTAGTTACTGGTTATTGTGGTTCTGGTCTCTGTAGTTACTGGTTATTGTGGTTCTGGTCTTTGTAGTTACTGGTTATTGTGGTTCTGGTCTCTGTAGTTACTGGTTATTGTGGTTCCGCTCTCTGTAGTTACTGGTTATTGTGGTTCTGGTCTCTGTAGTTACTGGTTATTGTGGTTCCGGTCTCTGTAGTTACTGGTTATTGTGGTTCCGGTCTCTGTAGTTACTGGTTATTGTGGTTCTGGTCTCTGTAGTTACTGGTTATTGTGGTTCTGGTCTCTGTAGTTACTGGTTATTGTGGTTCTGGTCTTTGTAGTTACTGGTTATTGTGGTTCTGGTCTCTGTAGTTACTCGTTATTGTGGTTTCGCTCTCTGTAGTTACTGGTTATTGTGGTTCTGGTCTCTGTAGTTACTGGTTATTGTGGTTCCGCTCTCTGTAGTTACTGGTTATTGTGGTTCTGGTCTCTGTAGTTACTGGTTATTGTGGTTCCGGTCTTTGTAGTTACTGGTTATTGTGGTTCCGGTCTCTGTAGTTACTGGTTATTGTGGTTCCGCTCTCTGTAGTTACTGGTTATTGAGGTTCCGCTCTCTGTAGTTACTGGTTATTGTGGTTCTGGTCTCTGTAGTTACTGGTTATTGTGGTTCTGGTCTCTGTAGTTACTGGTTATTGTGGTTCCGGTCTCTGTAGTTACTGGTTATTGTGGTTCCGGTCTCTGTAGTTACTGGTTATTGTGGTTCCGGTCTCTGTAGTTACTGGTTATTGTGGTTCTGGTCTCTGTAGTTACTGGTTATTGTGGGTCCGCTCTCTGTAGTTACTGGTTATTGTGGTTCCGGTCTCTGTAGTTACTGGTTATTGTGGTTCCGGTCTCTGTAGTTACTGGTTATTGTGGTTCCGGTCTCTGTAGTTACTGGTTATTGTGATTCCGGTCTCTGTAGTTACTGGTTATTGTGGTTCCGGTCTCTGTAGTTACTGGTTATTATGGTTCCGGTCTCTGTAGTTACTGGTTATTATGGTTCTGGTCTCTGTAGTTACTGGTTATTGTGGTTCCGCTCTCTGTAGTTACTGGTTATTGTGGTTCTGGTCTCTGTAGTTACTGGTTATTGTGGTTCCGCTCTCTGTAGTTACTGGTTATTGTGGTTCTGGTCTCTGTAGTTACTGGTTATTGTGGTTCTGGTCTTTGTAGTTACTGGTTATTGTGGTTCTGGTCTCTGTAGTTACTGGTTATTGTGGTTCTGGTCTTTGTAGTTACTGGTTATTGTGGTTCTGGTCTCTGTAGTTACTGGTTATTGTGGTTCTGGTCTTTGTAGTTACTGGTTATTGTGGTTCTGGTCTCTGTAGTTACTGGTTATTGTGGTTCCGGTCTCTGTAGTTACTGGTTATTGTGGTTCCGGTCTCTGTAGTTACTGGTTATTGTGGTTCCGGTCTCTGGAGTTACTGGTTATTGTGGTTCCGGTCTCTGGAGTTACTGGTTATTGTGGTTCCGGTCTCTGGAGTTACTGGTTATTGTGATTCTGGTCTCTGGAGTTACTGGTTATTGTGGTTCCGGTCTCTGTAGTTACTGGTTATTGTGGTTCTGGTCTCTGTAGTTACTGGTTATTGTGGTTCTGGTCTCTGTAGTTACTGGTTATTGTGGTTCCGGTCTCTGTTGTTACTGGTTATTGTGGTTCTGGTCTCTGTAGTTACTGGTTATTGTGGTTCCGGTCTCTGTAGTTACTGGTTATTGTGGTTCCGGTCTCTGTAGTTACTGGTTATTGTGGTTCCGCTCTCTGTAGTTACTGGTTATTGTGGTTCCGCTCTCTGTAGTTACTGGTTATTGTGGTTCCGCTCTCTGTAGTTACTGGTTATTGTGGTTCTGGTCTCTGTAGTTACTGGTTATTGTGGTTCCGCTCTCTGTAGTTACTGGTTATTGTGGTTCTGGTCTCTGTAGTTACTGGTTATTGTGGTTCTGGTCTCTGTAGTTACTGGTTATTGTGGTTCCGGTCTTTGTAGTTACTGGTTATTGTGGTTCCGCTCTCTGTAGTTACTGGTTATTGTGGTTCCGCTCTCTGTAGTTACTGGTTATTGTGGTTCCGATCTCTGTAGTTACTGGTTATTATGGTTCCGGTCTCTGTAGTTACTGGTTATTGTGGTTCCGGTCTCTGTAGTTACTGGTTATTGTGGTTCCGGTCTCTGTAGTTACTGGTTATTGTGGTTCCGGTCTCTGTAGTTACTGGTTATTGTGGTTCCGGTCTCTGTAGTTACTGGTTATTGTGGTTCCGGTCTCTGTAGTTACTGGTTATTGTGGTTCTGGTCTCTGTAGTTACTGGTTATTGTGGTTCTGCTCTCTGTAGTTACTGGTTATTGTGGTTCTGCTCTCTGTAGTTACTGGTTATTGTGGTTTCGCTCTCTGTAGTTACTGGTTATTGTGGTTTTGCTCTCTGTAGTTACTGGTTATTGTGGTTCTGGTCTCTGTAGTTACTGGTTATTGTGGTTCCGCTCTCTAGTTACTGGTTATTGTGGTTCCGCTCTCTAGTTACTGGTTATTGTGGTTCCGGTCTCTGTAGTTACTGGTTATTGTGGTTCCGCTCTCTGTAGTTACTGGTTATTGAGGTTCTGGTCTCTGTAGTTACTGGTTATTGTGGTTCTGGTCTCTGTAGTTACTGGTTATTGTGGTTCCGCTCTCTGTAGTTACTGGTTATTGTGGTTCCGCTCTCTGTAGTTACTGGTTATTGTGGTTCTGGTCTCTGTAGTTACTGGTTATTGTGGTTCCGGTCTCTGTAGTTACTGGTTATTGTGGTTCCGGTCTCTGTAGTTACTGGTTATTGTGGTTCCGGTCTCTGTAGTTACTGGTTATTGTGGTTCCGGTCTCTGTAGTTACTGGTTATTGTGGTTCTGCTCTCTGTAGTTACTGGTTATTGTGGTTCCGCTCTCTGTAGTTACTGGTTATTATGGTTCTGGTCTCTGTAGTTACTGGTTATTATGGTTCCGGTCTCTGTAGTTACTGGTTATTGTGGTTCTGCACTCTGTAGTTACTGGTTATTGTGGTTCTGCTCTCTGTAGTTACTGGTTATTGTGGTTCTGGTCTCTGTAGTTACTGGTTATTGTGGTTCTGGTCTCTGTAGTTACTGGTTATTGTGGTTCTGGTCTCTGTAGTTACTGGTTATTGTGGTTCTGGTCTCTGTAGTTACTGGTTATTGTGGTTCTGGTCTCTGTAGTTACTGGTTATTGTGGTTCTGGTCTCTGTAGTTACTGGTTATTGTGGTTCCGCTCTCTGTAGTTACTGGTTATTGTGGTTCCGCTCTCTGTAGTTACTGGTTATTGTGGTTCCGCTCTCTGTAGTTACTGGTTATTGTGGTTCCGCTCTCTGTAGTTACTGGTTATTGTGGTTCCGCTCTCTGTAGTTACTGGTTATTGTGGTTCTGGTCTTTGTAGTTACTGGTTATTGTGGTTCTGGTCTCTGTAGTTACTGGTTATTGTGGTTCTGGTCTTTGTAGTTACTGGTTATTGTGGTTCTGGTCTCTGTAGTTACTGGTTATTGTGGTTCTGGTCTTTGTAGTTACTGGTTATTGTGGTTCTGGTCTCTGTAGTTACTGGTTATTGTGGTTCCGGTCTCTGTAGTTACTGGTTATTGTGGTTCCGGTCTCTGTAGTTACTGGTTATTGTGGTTCCGGTCTCTGGAGTTACTGGTTATTGTGGTTCCGGTCTCTGGAGTTACTGGTTATTGTGGTTCTGGTCTCTGTAGTTACTGGTTATTGTGGTTCCGGTCTCTGTAGTTACTGGTTATTGTGGTTCTGGTCTCTGTAGTTTCTGGTTATTGTGGTTCTGGTCTCTGTAGTTACTGGTTATTGTGGTTCCGGTCTCTGTAGTTACTGGTTATTGTGGTTCTGGTCTCTGTAGTTACTGGTTATTGTGGTTCTGGTCTCTGTAGTTACTGGTTATTGTGGTTCTGGTCTCTGTAGTTACTGGTTATTGTGGTTCCGCTCTCTGTAGTTACTGGTTATTGTGGTTCTGGTCTCTGTAGTTACTGGTTATTGTGGTTCCGGTCTCTGTAGTTACTGGTTATTGTGGTTCCGGTCTCTGTAGTTACTGGTTATTGTGGTTCTGGTCTCTGTAGTTACTGGTTATTGTGGTTCTGGTCTCTGTAGTTACTGGTTATTGTGGTTCTGGTCTTTGTAGTTACTGGTTATTGTGGTTCTGGTCTCTGTAGTTACTCGTTATTGTGGTTTCGCTCTCTGTAGTTACTGGTTATTGTGGTTCTGGTCTCTGTAGTTACTGGTTATTGTGGTTCCGCTCTCTGTAGTTACTGGTTATTGTGGTTCTGGTCTCTGTAGTTACTGGTTATTGTGGTTCCGGTCTTTGTAGTTACTGGTTATTGTGGTTCCGGTCTCTGTAGTTACTGGTTATTGTGGTTCCGCTCTCTGTAGTTACTGGTTATTGAGGTTCCGCTCTCTGTAGTTACTGGTTATTGTGGTTCTGGTCTCTGTAGTTACTGGTTATTGTGGTTCTGGTCTCTGTAGTTACTGGTTATTGTGGTTCCGGTCTCTGTAGTTACTGGTTATTGTGGTTCCGGTCTCTGTAGTTACTGGTTATTGTGGTTCCGGTCTCTGTAGTTACTGGTTATTGTGGTTCCGGTCTCTGTAGTTACTGGTTATTGTGGGTCCGCTCTCTGTAGTTACTGGTTATTGTGGTTCCGGTCTCTGTAGTTACTGGTTATTGTGGTTCCGGTCTCTGTAGTTACTGGTTATTGTGATTCCGGTCTCTGTAGTTACTGGTTATTGTGGTTCCGGTCTCTGTAGTTACTGGTTATTATGGTTCCGGTCTCTGTAGTTACTGGTTATTATGGTTCTGGTCTCTGTAGTTACTGGTTATTGTGGTTCCGCTCTCTGTAGTTACTGGTTATTGTGGTTCTGGTCTCTGTAGTTACTGGTTATTGTGGTTCCGGTCTCTGTTGTTACTAGTAATTGTGGTTCCTCCTCCTTCTTGATCTTTGATTGGTTTTGCAA
Source organism: Hyla sarda (assembly GCF_029499605.1). Lineage (NCBI taxonomy): Eukaryota > Metazoa > Chordata > Amphibia > Anura > Hylidae > Hyla > Hyla sarda. Next base: position 604,243,055 of record NC_079189.1, read on the forward strand.
TTATCTTGTGTTTTTCCTCCATTTCTATTTATCCTGGGGGGGGGGGGCGCTTTTTACTGTTTGAGGTTGTTTTTGATCCATCATCTAATATCTATGTCCATCTATTAGGAACCTGCAGCTATGTGCCTTAGATAACTCCTCCTGTCATTCTTGGTCCTCATGATAATAATGATCTTTTCTGCTTCATATAAAACGTTCCAGGTGACTACTGTCTGATGACATTTGCATAATTTCTTTCACATCTTATAAATCAGGGTGAAGATCTGAGCTATATTAATGCTCCAGACATAAGAGAAGAAGAGACAGACATGAGCGGTCATGAGCAATATAATGACATTCCTACAGGGAAACATCTGAACTATATTAATGCTACAGTCATAAAGGAAGAAGAAGAGACAGATGTGAGCGGTGAGGAGCAGTGTAAGGAGGACATTCCTACAGGGAAAGATCTGACCTATATTAATGCTACATTCATAAAGGAAGAAGAGACAGATGTGAGCGGTGATGAGCAGTATAAGGAGGACATTCCTACAGGGAAAGATCTGATCTATATTAATGCTACAGACATAAAGGAAGAAGAAGAGACAGATGTGAGCAGTGATGAGCAATATAAGGTGGACATTCCTAGAAGTAACCACCCAGGTGAGTAGTAACCAATAAATGCAGATTGCAACAAACTTGTGTGAAATAATTTATTTTCTGCTGTATATTTCCCCATTCAGCCAAAATACAAATTAAATGTAGATGAACATGTGACCCGGTTATAGGTGATAACACAACACATAATGTGAATTTATAATTAGGTCGCCCCCAAGCCTTCTTTTTTCTAAACTAAATAACCCTAATTCTGATAATCTTTCTGGGTACTGTACTCCTCCCATTCCCCATATTACCCTGATTGCCCGTCTTTGAACCCTTTCCTGCTCCACTATATCTTTCTTGTACACTGGTGCCCAGTACTGTACACAGTATTCTATGTGTGGTCTGACTAGTGATTTGTACAGTGGTAGAATTATTTCCTTGTCATGGTTATCTATGCCCCTTTTGATGCCCCCCCATGATTTTATTTGTAATGGCAGCACCTGCCCAACTCTGGTCACTACAGGTAAATTTACTGTTGATACTGTGCATAACCTAAAATATATCAGTGTTACTTCATCTGCCACTTCTCAGCCAAAACCTTCAACCTAACCAGATCCATTTGTAACCGTGCACTGTCCTCTATTGTGTTATCTACTCTACACATTGCAATGTCCGCACTTTCACTTGAGGCATGTTTCCACGGCAACTAAACATTGTGTAGAGGTGCATAATGGAGATTTTTCGGTTCTCAGCCTTCAGGGGATTGAGCGTCTCGGCTCCCATAAGGGAAGGAAGTGTTAGGCAGAAGCTGCTGTATAAAGAGGTCTTTTGGATAAACAAATTACAACCCCATTATCTAAGGGGTTTAATCAAAGACAAGATGTCATTCTATAGTACTGATCTTTTTTGAGAATTTTCCTGCAGGATATATTTTTAGTACCGTATTCTTGGTTAAATATAAAATATATGTTTTTGAATACAGGAAGAGGCATTATTTTAACAGTGTTCACATTATGTGTTCAGTTGAACATACAAAGTTTTATGTGGAATAATTGTATATTAAAATCATGAAAACTACAGGGACAGTCACTTGTTTTAGCCTCCATCTGACTAGATTATTATTAGAGTGTTCTTGGCATATATATATATATATATATATATATATAATAACAAAATATATATATATTTTTAATAATAGAAGCACAATAGACCTTTACCAAGAACATAATAATCAGTCGATGGTTTGTATATAAGGGGATAGGAGGACTGAGTTTTATATCACAACATATGTTTTCCTTTACCTGTTTAGTGCTCATTCTCTTCCTCTTGTAAAAGAGATGTATACGCACTTTCACTTTGTATCACTAAGGCTGTGAAACGTGTCACCTGTGCATCCATGATGTCAGTTTGATCATTAAATAAAGAAACATTGACTTATGATTGCGCAGGACGTCCTTTTCCTGTTAGTGCACTTCTTGTATTGTGTTACCTCCTATACACAGTGCTCTGCCCTCTATTGTGTTAACCACTTTACAAAATTTAGTGTCAAATGCATAGATAGACACTTTACTATACAATCCTTCTATAAGGTCATTAATAAATATATTAACCTGTCCAGGACCAAGGGCGTACAGGTACGCCCTTGCTCCCTGACACTTAAGGACCAAGGGCGTACCTGGACCAAGGGCATACTTGTTCCTTTGGCGTTTCCGTTCACCGCCGCACACCAGGCGGTGATCGGAATGGGATGACTGTTGATATCTCTCATCAGCCATCCCAGGTCATGGCCTAGAGGGGTTCCTGAGGACAAATTCCGCCCCCCCCCCCCCTTGTGGGTGATCGCGGTGATTCGCCGGTGAATTCTATCCGGCGAATCACGGCTTTGGGGTGATCGGTGTGGGGGCCATTGGCTGTCTGGGTATGCTAAGAGTTGTAGTTTTACAACATCTGGAGGGCCACAGTTTGGAGACCACTATGCAGTGGTCTCCAAACTGTGCCCTTCAGATTTTGCAGAACTATAACTCCCTGCATGCCTGGACAGTCTCGGCATGGTGGGAGTTGAAGTTGTGCAAAATCTGGAAGGGCACAATTTGGAGACAACTAAACAGTGGTGTCCAAACTGTAGCCCTCCAGATTTTGCAAATCTACAATTCAAAGCTTGCCTGGACAGTCTGGGCATGCTTGGATTTGAAGTTTTGCAACATCTGGAGGACACAGTTTGGAGACCACTGCACAGTGGTCTCCAAATTGTTCTCCAGTTGATGCATAACTACAACTCCCAGCATGCCCTTCGGTACTGTCTGTTTCCTAACTCAGTGTTTCCAAACCTGTGTGCCTCCAGCTGTTGCATAACTACAACTCCCAGCATGCATGGTCTGGCAGTGCATGCTGGGAGTTGTAGTTTTGCAACAGCTGGAGGTTTGCCCCCTCCCCCTAGGGCACATTCACATGGTTAGGTTTACAACAAGTTTCCCTCTTTAAGTTTGAGCTGCAGCTGGAGGCACCCTGTTTGGGAAACACTGCCGTAGGGTATTTTTGGTGGAGGAGGCAAGCGCCATGCTTGCGTCCAGGTCTGTCCCCATGCAAATCCCTAATTTAGTCCTCAAATGCACATGGCGCTCTCTCACTTTGGAACCCTGTCGTATTTCAAGACAACAGTTTAGGGCCACATATGGGGTATCGCCGTACTCGGGAGAAATTGCGTTACAAATTTTGGGGGCTTTTTCTCCTTTTACCCCTTTATGAAAAGGTAAAGTTGGGGTCTACACCAGCCTGTTAGTGTCAAATTTTTTTTTTACACTAACATGCTGGTGTTGGACCCCCAAAATTTCTCCTGAGTATGGAAACATGTGGATGCAAAGTGCTCTGCGGGCGCACAACAAGGCTCAGGAGTGAGAGCACCATGTACATTTGAGGCCTAAACTGGTGATTCGCAAAGGAATGGCTGATAGTTTCAGCGGTTCTGACATAAACGCAAAAAAAAATAAACACATTTTGGAAACTACACGGAACGTAACAAGGGGTACAGTGAGCCTTAACACCCCACAGGTGTTTACAACTTTTTTTTAAAGTTGGACGTGAAAATGAAAAATTTATTAAATTACTTTTTTTTTTTTTCACTAAAATGCTGATGTTTCCCGAAAGTTTTAATTTTCACAAGGGGTATTAGGAAAAAAGCACCCTAACATTTTTAACCCCATTTCTTCTCAGTATGGAAATACCCCATATGTGGATGTAAAGTGCTCTGCGGGCGCACCACAGAGCTCAGAAGAGAAGGAGCGCCATTGGGCTTTTTAAAAGAGAATTGGCTGAAATTGAAGGCCATGTTCATTATCAAAGCCCCCATGCTGCCAGAATAGTGGACCACACCATTTTGGAAACTACACCCCTCATGTAATGTATTAAGGGGTGCAGTGAGTATTTACACCCCACAGGTGTCTGACAGGTTTTTGGAACAGTGGTTCGTGAAAATAAAAAAACATTTTTCATTTGCTCAGCCTACTGTTCAAAAACATCTGTCAATCGCCAGTGGGGTGTAAATGCTCAATGCCCCCCCTTGTTACATTCCGTGAGGGGTGTAGTTTCCAAAATGGAGTCACATGTGGGGGGTCCACTGTTCTGGTAGCACAGGGGGCTTTGTGACCGCACATGGCCCCTAACTTCCATTCCAAACAAATTCTCTATCCAAAAGCTCAATGTCGCTCCTTCTGTTCTGAGCCCTGTAGTGCGCCCGCAGAGCACTTTACATCCACTTATGGGGTATTTCCATACTCAAAAGAAATGGTTTAACAAATTTTGGGGGGATTTTTTTCCTATTACCACTTGTGAAAATGAAAAATTTGGGGTAACACCAGCATTTTTGTGAAAAAAATCAAATTCTTTATTTTCACGTCCAACTTTAGCGAAAATTTGTCAAACACCTGTGGGGTGTAAATGCTCACTTTACCCCTTGTTACATTCCTTGAGGGGTGTAGTTTCCTAAATCGTATGCCTTTTTTTTTCTTTTTTATTGCTGCTCTGGCACCACGGGGACTTCCTAAATGTGACATGCCCCCCAAAAACCACTACCGCAAAATTCGCTCTCCAAAAGCCCATTATTGCACCTACAGAGCACTTTACATACACATATAAGGTATTTCCTTACTCCAGAGAAATTAGGTTAAAAATTTTCATGGCTTTTTCTCCTTTCACCCCTTGTAAAAATGAAAAATAAAAATAAATGAACATGTTAGTGTAAAAAATAAAGATTTTGAATTTTCCCCTCCACTTTGCAGCTATTCCTGTGAAACACCTAAAGGGTTAAAAAACTTTCTGAATGTCATTTTGAATACTTTAAGGGGTGCAGTTTTCATACTGGGGTCCATTATGGGGGATTTCTAACATAAAGACACTCAAGTTCACTTCAAAACTGAACTGGTCCCTAAAAAATTCTGATTTAGAAATTTTTGGGAAAAATTGGAAAATTGCTGCTGAACTTTGAAGCCCTCTGGTGTCTTCCAAAAGTGAAAACATCTCAACTTTATGATGGAAACATAAAGTAGACATATTGTATATGTGAATCAATATATAATTTATTTGGAATATTCATTTTCCTTACAAGCAGAGAGCTTTAAAGATAGATAAATGCCAAATGTTAAAATTTTTCATGAAATTTGGTAATTTTTCACCAAGAAATGATGCAAGTATCGACAAAAATTTACCACTAACATAAAGTAGAAAATGTCACGAAAAAACTGTCTCTGAATCAAATTCATATGTAAAAGCATCCCAGAGTTATTAAATTGGTACTTCGGTGGAAAACTTTTTAACAGATTTGTAAATTACTTCTATTTAAAAAGTCTTAATCCTTCCAGTACTTATTAGCTGCTGAATACGACAGAGGAAATTCTTTTCTTTTTGGAACACAGAGCTCACTGCTGACATTTCTGTCCATTTTAGGAACTGTCCAGAGCAGAATGTGTTTGCTATGGGGATTTTCTCCTACTATGGACAGAGATGTCAGCAGAGAGCACTGTGGTCATGATGTCAGCAGAGAGCTCTGTGTTTCAAAAAAGAAAATAATTTCCTCTGTAGTATTCAGCAGCTAATAAGTACTGTAAGGATTAAGATTTTTTTAATAGAAGCAATTTACAAATCTGTTTAACTTTCTGGCACCAAAAAAAAAAGTGTTCCACCGGAGTACCCCTTTAAAGACATGTACCTCCTGTTCCTGTACATTCTGGGTCTCTGAGATATTTAAAGGGGTACTCTGCCTCTAGACCTCTTATCCCCTACCCAAAGGATAGGGGATAAGATGTCTGATCGCGGGGGTCCCGCCAATCTCCCTGCTGCACCTGGCAGAACCCCTGCGATCAGACATATTATCTCCTATCCTTTGGATAGGGGATAAGATGTCTAGGGGCGAAGTACCCCTTCTAAAAATCGCGATCCAAGTTGTTCGGGTGCTCGGACACCTTCAGTTTGTCGCCCTGCCTTTCGGCATCTCTTCTGCCACACACACTTTCACCAAGGTGGTGGAAGCTATCGGAATACCGGGATTAACCATTGTGCCGTTTCTTGACAACTGATGCCAGAAGGCTTAATCAGTCCTAACCCAACACCTTCACGTAGCTCTGGCTTTTCTCCACCAGCTACGGTGGCTCATCAGACTGCAACGTGTGTCCATTGACCTCAGTAAGATTTCTGGGGTTCCTAATCGACTCCATCAGCTTAACTCTCCATCTTACTCTAGAGAGGAAGAACAAAGTACAAGCTATGAGTTCGTCAGTACCCAGGACTGGCAAGTAACTATTCGTACTCTCATAAGGGGCTGATGTCAGCAACCAGCGGAAGTCCCCACCACCACTTTTAGCTTCAGTCCATAAGGAAAAGAAGATATCGGCACTCACCAATTCAGCTTGCAAGTCTTCTTTATTGAAGCATACTTACATAAAGGGTACAGAAGAGAAGGTTAGTGGGGGGATAGTGAATGGCGACCGAGCTCCTGTTTCGCATGCTTGGCGTGCTTCGTCCGGCAATGATGGATGAATGGCCGGACGAAGCACGCCAAGCGTGCGAAACAGGAGCTCGGTCGCCATTCACTATCCCCCCACTACCCTTCTCTTCTGTACCCTTTATGTAAGTATGCTTCAATAAAGAAGACTTGCAAGCTGAATTGGTGAGTGCCGATATCTTCTTTTCCTTATGGACTGATCTGTATACTGCTTGCCTTATCTGAGCACCACCTCCAGCAATATAGCTACACTAGCATCCATCTGCCGTCTCATACCCCAGGACTCCACTAGCAGTGCTGCACCACTTCTATTGTGAACCACTTTTAACTTGCCCTCGGGCCTATAGCAGTTGCATGGTCTGCCTCTATGGGCCCTACACCACTGGTTCAGACATACCTGTGGATGAGAGAGACCATGGTCAGCTCAGAGGGTAGTGATGGGGAGAGTCTTCCATGAGGTTTTTTTTTTTTTTCTTTAGTTTTTTTTAGGGAAAGATAACCTTTGATGAATCCTGATCTTTTGTCAAATTGAAGTCAATAACAACCGGCTACTAGAGATGAGCGAACTTACAGTAAATTCGATTCGTCACGAGCTTCTCGGCTCGGCAGTTGATGACTTATCCTGCGTAAATTAGTTCAGCTTTCAGGTGCTCCGGTGGGCTGGAAAAGGTGGATACAGTCCTAGGAAAGAGTCTCCTAGGACTGTATCCACCTTTTCCAGCCCACCGGAGCACCTGAAAGCTGAACTAATTTATGCAGGAAAAGTAATCAACTGCCGAGCCAAGAAGTTCGTGACGAATCGAATTTACTGTAAATTCGCTCATCTCTATCGGCTACACATCCCATTACATTCTGGAGACAGAGTTGGATAGCTGTCAGGGTATAAAAGGAAACTGGGCCTGTCATGTCGTCTTGCTCATCCTCCCCTCTCAGCCCTTCCTTGACTTCTGTACAGAACCCTGTATGCCAATCAAAGAGAGGCGAAGAAGAGTTCCTGGCTGTGACACTTGACCAGCTTGGCTCCGCCTCCTTGGTACTTGACTGCGATTTTTTTTATAAGTTTTGTAACCACCATCCGCTCAACAAAAGGTACAATCTGCTTTTATACCCGGACATCTATCTAACCATGTCTTCAGATCTGAGCATCAAATACATATGATAAATTCCCTGTAGAAAGGTCCTAATTCTGATAGTGCCTTATAAAGATGCACCTAAAAGACTTACTGTATTGATATGCAAAATGCATAAGGTTGAATTTCTCAAAAATAATAAAATGAGTTTTATTCATTGCAGGTTACTATACCAGGAACACAGAGGGACATCTGATACCTTTATACTATAAAGCAGATGATGATATCACACAAGATACATATGAAGAACATTCCATTATCCCAGATACACCCTCAGCCCTTCACAGCCAAGATCTGTCATCTCATCCTGTTATACCCGTCCTGTCTTCTCATTCATCAGAGAATGTTATACAAAATAAAAAACATAGAAGGGTCGTTGGACATCAAAAAGCTTATACTAAGGAGAAACCATTTTCATGTTCAGAATGTGGGAAATGTTTCACTCAGAAATCATCTCTTGTTACACATCAACAAACACACAGAGGAGAGAAGCCATTTTCATGTCCAGAATGTGGAAAATGTTTTACTTATAGATCATCTTTTCTTAAACATGGAAAAAGCCACACAGGAGAAAAGCCATTTTCATGTTCAGAATGTGGGAAATGTTTCACTCAGAAATCATCTCTTCTTACACATCAACAAACTCACACAGGAGAGAAGCCATTTTCATGTCCAGAATGTGGAACATGTTTTACTTATAAATCATCTCTTCTTAAACATGAAAAAACCCACACAGGAGAGAAGCCATATCTATGTCCAGAATGTGGAAAAAGTTTTACTCAAAAATTTTATCTTGTTGAACATCAAAAAACCCACACAGGGGAGAAGCCATTTTCATGTTCAGAATGTGGGAATTGTTTCACTCAGAAATCATCCCTTCTTATACATCAAAAAACTCACACAGGGGAGAAGCCATTTTCATGTCCAGAATGCAGGAAATATTTTGCTCAAAAATCACAACTTGTTAAACATCAAAAAACTCACACAGGAGAGAAGCCATTTCTATGTCCGGAATGTGGAAAATATTTTGCTGAAAAATCGACTCTTGTAGAACATAAAAAAACTCATACAGGAGAAAAGCCATTTATATGTCCAGAATGTGGGAAATGTTTTGCTCGAAAAATAGGACTTGATAAGCATAGAAAAACTCACGAAGGAGAGGAGCCAATTCCATGTCCTGAATGTAGAATATGTTTTACCAATAAATCGCATCTTGTTGAACATCGAAGAACTCACACAGGAGAGAAGCCATTTCTATGTCCGGAATGTGGGAAATGTTTTGCTCAAAAATCATCCCTTGTACAACATCAAAGAACTCACACAGGAGAGAAGCCATTTTTATGTTCAGAATGCGGAAAGTGTTTTACTCTGAAATCAAATCTTGTTAAACATCAAAGAACTCACACAGGGGAGAAGCCATTTCTATGTCTAGAATGTGGGAAATGTTTTAGTCAAAAATCAAATCTTGTGGTACATCAAAGAATTCACACAGGGGAGGATTCACACAGGGAAGAAAATCACACATTTAATGTACAATATGTGTGAAGTCTTTTTGGACAAAATCACGTCTAATGACACAACCAAGAACTCAAACAGGAAAAATATAACATGTTGTTATTAACCCCTTCACGCTCAGGGATGTACTATTGCGTACTGTGAGTATGAAGGGTGTGTGGAGAATGTTCTAGACCAAAGCCCTCTCCATACCCAGTGGCTCCTGGCTGCTAAAAGCTGACACAAGTGATCTCTGTGATGACTACAGTGGTCCCTCAACATACGATAGTAATTCGTTCCAAACGACCCATCGTTTGTCGAATCCATTGTATGTTGAGGGATTCGTGAAATGTAAAAAGTGCATTTAATACTCACCTGTCCCGGCTATCCGGCAGCAGCTTAAGCATTTTGCGCTGTCGGATAGCACTTAATGCGATGGCCCCGACATATAAAAGCATCGTATGTCGATGCTGACATCGACATGCGATGGCCTCTGAGAGGCCATCATATGTTGATTTGATCATATGTTGGGGCCATCGCATGTCGGGGGGTTACTGTATTTAACTGTTGAGATGTTATTATTAAAGGAGTACTCCAGTGGAAAACAAATGTTTTGAATCAACGGGGGCCAGAAAGTTATACAGATTTGTAAATTACATATATATATATATATATATATATATAATTTTATTCCCCCTCCCAATAGTAAAAAGTTTAAAAAAAATAAAAATAAAATGCATATTTGGTATTGCCACATGAGGAAATGTCCAAACTATTAAAGTATACTGTTAAAATATGTTACTGGAACCTCACGGGGAACGACATAAAAAAATTCCCGAATTGTGTGTTTTTTGTCATTTTTTTTGTTTATCATATCCGAATAAAAAATTTAAGAAATGATAAAAAAATGAATCTATTCCATAATGGTACCAAATGAGAACCGCAAATAACAAACCCTAAAATAAAAAAGTTATATAGATCAGAAAAAGTTAAAAAATAAAAAATAAAACTATACAAATCAGGTATGTTACTATCGCACTGACCTGAAAAGACAGATAACATGTCCTGTACAAAATCCTGCACAATGAGAAACGTAACGACCACCAACGATATCAACAGGGACAGAGAAGGATGAGATTCCGGGTAGAAAAAACAGACATGGCCGCACATCCACAACATTGGGGCCGCTCTGCCAGTGGGTCGTTCCCCCTGTGGGCACTGGTGTCGCGGCGGTGGTGGACACCACCCAGTGCTACGCCATTTTATGCTAGGGACGTAAGGGACCCACTCTCAATAGGTGGCCTTGATGTGGCGAGTGGGCTTGTACTTTTTGATCAAAAATGTATACTAACAACCTGTTAGTTTTTGAAATTATGCTGAGAAGCAATCAGATCATTATACAAGATTGTAGATGTGCGACCATGTCTGTTTCTTCTACCTGGATTCAGAGAGAAGGATGAGGCAGCGCAGGCCTTAATATAAAAAATATAAAAATAAATAAAAAAAACTAAAAACAAAAATAGAGACGACAAGAAAAACAGAGGTGGGGGAAGGGAGGACAAGCATCAATTACAGATCATTTTCAGATCATTTTTAGAGCACGGTGAACGGCATCACTAGGAACCCCACACCTAAATTAGCTATTTAAAAAAAAAATAAAAAATTATATATAATTTACACCTTTACAAGTAGATTTATTATTTTTTTTTGCTTTGCCTTATCTTTTATGGAAAAATGAAGGGCATCGTTAAAAAGGAGAAAATAACTAAAACTCTAAAATGTAAATCAGCTTGGTCCTGAAAGGGTTAAAGGGGTACTCCGATCCTTATTATGTTCAGAAGGCTGGCTTCCGGCGGCTGTGATCGTGATGTCACGCCACAGCCCCTCCGGTCATGTTTATGGGAGGGGGGCGTGATGGCCATGACTTCCCCTCCCATAGACATGGATGGAGGGGGTGTGGTGTGATGTCACGATCACAGCCGCCGAAACCCAGCTTCTGAACAAAATGTTCGGTAAGACTGATGTGTGCAGGGTGATCGTGGGGGGGGGGGGGGGCGGAGTGCTTTTTTTTTTTTTTTTTTTAAATTAGTTTTTATTAAAGTTTTCAAATACAAGTAAGCCGCGCATACCCAGTAGATACAGGCAATGAACAATTACAGGTAAACAACATAGGTGAATAACCTACTAAACAAACAAAAGAAAGTCTGTCCATATTACGAAGGTAAGTACATCCTGTAAGTATAACAATAAAGCACAATGGAGTTTTGAATCCACTGCCTATGGCTATAAGTAAATAACATCAAAATATAAATGGAGCCAGAATATGTGTGTGAAGCTAGTAGGGGGGGGGGGGGGGAGTCAATACCTATGGGAAGCGATGTGTATCATAGGATGTTAGTGTTGCAAAGTCAACCAAGGAGTCCACTTGTTTAACCTCTTCAGGATGCAGGGCATATGCATCCCGAGTCCTTAAGGACGTAAGACGTATGGATACGCCCGTGGGAATTCCGGTCCCAGCCGGTTGGGGACCGCTGGACCGGGATGATTGCTGATATCTATCATCAGGCATCCCGTGCATATGCCCAGGGGGTCCTGAGACCCCTCCCCCCATGTCAATTCAGACCGACGATTTTCGGCGGATCCGGGTCATACCGGTGTCCGATGACCCGGAAAATCAGGGGGATCGGGGGTGTCCAAGACACCCCCGTTCCCCCTGAAGGGATAGGAGTTAGGTGGCAGGGGTGCCACCCCTTCTATCCCTGGTATTAGTCGTCAAGAAGCGACAACCAATAGCAGATCGGGGGCGGGGTGGTTAAAGTTTGGTTCCCCCGTCCTGCCCACCAACGGTACTCCGGGCAGAACGGGGGAACTGTAGCATGACTGGCGGTGGAGGTCCCTTACCTGATCGGCTGCGGCGGGCGGTGATGACGTGCGGCACCCTTGTGGCTCCCTGGTGAAGACTACGGAAGCCGGTGAGTAGTTGTCTAGCAACATCTGGGGGAGGCTAAACTTTGGAGACCACTATACAGTGCTCTCTAAACTGTAGCCCCCCCCCCCCCCCACAGGTGTTGCAAAACTACAACTCCCAGACAGCCGTTTGGGCATGCTGGGATTTGTAGTTTTGCAAGATTTAGAGGGTTGGAGTTTGGAGATGACTTTGCAGTGATCTGTATTCCTCCAGATCTTGCAAAACTACAACTGCCAGCATGCCCACACAGCAGTTTGCTGTCTGGGCATACTGTAATTTACAGTTTTGCAACATCTGGAGGGCCACAGTTTGGAGATCACTCTGCAGTGGTCTCTGAACTGTAGCCCTCCAGATGTTGCAAAACTGCAAATCCCAGCATGCCCAAACAGCTGTCTCGCCATGCTGGTAGTTGTAGTTGCAAATGTACCCTAAAAACACTACACGAACACATAATAAAGGGTAAAACACTACATATACACCCCCTTACACTGTCCACCCCCCCCCCCCCCAATAAAAATAAAAAACATCGTACGGCAGTGTTTCCAAAACGGAGCCTCCAGGTGTTGCAAAACAACAACTCCCAGCATTTCCGGACAGCCACTGACTGTCCAGGCATGCTGGGAGTTTAGCAACAGCTGGAGGCACCCTGTTTGGGAATCACTGGCATAGAATACCCCTATGTCCACCCCTATGCAATCCCTATTGTAGTCCTCAAATACGCATGGCGCTCTCTCACTTTGGAGCCCTGTTGTATTTCAAGAAAACAGTTTAGGGCCACATACGGGGTATTTCCGTACTCGGGAGAAATTGCACTACAAATTTTGGGGGGCTTTTTCTCCTTTTACCCCTTATGAAAAGGAACAGTTGGGGTCTACATCAGCCAGTTAGTGTAAAAAAAAAAAATACATTTACACTAACATGCTGGTGTTGCCCCATACTTTTTATTTTCACAAGAGGTAAAAGGAGAAAAAGACCCCCAAAATTTGTAACAAAATTTCTCCTAAGTACGGAAATACCCCATATGTGGGCGTAAAATGCTCTGCGGGCGCACAACAAGGCTCAGGAGTGAGAGCGCACTATGTACATTTGAGGCCTAATTTCGTGATTTGCACAGGGGTGACTGATTTTACAGCGGTTCTGACATAAACGCAAAAAAATAAATACCCACATGTGACCCTATTTTGGAAACTACACCCCTCACGGAACGTAACAAGGGGTATAGTGAGCCTTAACACCCCACAGGTGTTTGACAAATTTTTGTTAAATTTGGATGGGAAAATGAAAAAAAAAATTTATTTATTTTTACTAAAATGCTGGTGTTACCCAAAATTTTTCATTTTCACAAGGGAAAATAGGAAAAAGCCCCCCAAAATGTGTAACCCCATTTCTTCTGAGTATGGAAATACCCCATATGTGGATGTAAAGTGCTCTGCGGGCGAACTACAATGCTCAGAAGAGAAGGAGCGCCATTGGGATTTTGAAGAGAAAATTTGTCCGGAATTGAAGGCCACGTGTGTTTACAAAGCCCCCATGGTACCAGAACAAATGACCCCCCCCCCCCCCCCACATGTGACCCCATTTTGGAAACTACACCCCTCACGGAATGTAATAAGGGGTGCAGTGAGCATTTACCCCCCACAGGTGTCTGACAGATTTTTGGAACAGTGGTCCGTGAAAATGAAAAATTTGATTTTTCATTTGTACAGCACACTGTTCCATTCCAAAAGCCAAATGTGACTCCTTCCCTTCTGAGCATTGTAGTGCGCCCGCAGTGCACTTGACGTCCACACATGGGGTATTTCCATACTCAGAAGAGATGGGATTACAAATTTTGGGGGACATTTTCTCCTATTACTCCTTGTAAAAATGTAAAATTTGGGGGGGGGGGAAATGCATTTTAGTGAAAAAAAAATTGAATTTACACGTCCAACTTTAACGAAAAGTTGTCAAACACCTGTGGGATGTTAAGGCTCCCTTGTTACGTTCCCTGAGGGGTGTTGTTTCCAAAATAGTATGCCATGTGCGGGTTTTCTTGCTGTTCTGGCACCATAGGGGCTTCCTAAATGTGACATGCCCCTAAAAACCATTTCAGAAAAACTCACTCCAATATCCCATTGTCGCTCCTTCCCTTCTGAGCCCTCTAGTGCACCCACAGAACACTTCACATACACATATGAGGTATTTCCTTACTCGTGAGAAATTGGGTTACCAATTTTAGGACGATTTTTCTCCTTTTACCCCTTGTAAAAATTCAAAAACTGGGTCTACAAGAACATGCGAGTGTAAAAAATGAAGATTTTGAATTTTCTCCTTCACTTTGCTGCTATTCCTGTGAAACACCTAAAGGGTTAACACACTTACTGAATGTCATTTTGAATACTTTGAGGGGTGCAGTTTTTATAATGGGGTAATTTGTGGGTTATTTCTAATATGAAGGCCCCCTCAAATCCACTTCAAAACTTCAAAATTCTGATTTTGAAAATTTTGTGAAAAATTTTAAAATTGCTGCTATACTTTGAAGCCCTCTGATGTCTTCCAAAAGTAAAAACATCTCAACTTTATGATGCAGATATAAAGTAGACATATTGTATATGTGAATCAATATATAATTTATTTGGGATGCCCATTTTCCTTATAAGCAGAGAGCTTCAAAGTAAAAAAAAAATGCTAAATTTTCTAATTTTTCATAAAATTTGATGCAAGTATCGACAAATTTTTCCACTAACATAAAGTAGAATATGACACGAAAAAACAGTCTCGGAGTCAGAATGAAAAGTAAAAGCATTCCAGAGTTATTAATGCTTAAATTGACAGTGGTCAGATGTGCAAAAAAGGCCTGCGTCCTTAAGGTGAAAATGAGCTGCGTCCTTAAAGGGGTACTCTGGTGGAAAACTTTTATTTTTAAATTCACTGGTACCAGAAAGTTAAACAGATTTGTAAATTACTTCTATTAAAAAAATCTTAATCCTTCCAGTACTTTTTAGGGGCTATATACTACAGAGGAAATGCTTTTACTTTGATGTCATGACCACAGTGCTCTTGGCTGACCTCTGCTGTCCATTTTAGGAACTGTCCAGAGAAGGAGAAAATCCCCATAGCAAACAGTTCCTAAAATGGACAGCAGAGGTCAGCAGAGAGCACTGTGGTCATGACATCAGAAAAATCTAAAAAGTAAAGCATTTCCTCTGCAGTATACAGCCCCTAAAAAGTACTGGAAACATTCAGATTTTTTTATAGAAGTAATTTACAAATCTGTTTAACTTTCTGGCACCAGTTGATTTAAAAATAAAAGTTTTCCACGGGAGTACCCCCTTTAAGGGGTTAAAAAAGTCTGGTGAGTGGTGTTACCTAGGGAAATTCCTTTTTCATAGGAGCATGTGAGATTTATAGCAGCTGTTATTTCTAGAACATCTTGGACGTTAGGGGATTTCCAATGTCTCAACAACTGTTTTTGCACAAATAGTGCAGATCAGAATTCTAAATTTCAGTGGGAGCTGGTCTATGTCTATAAAGAGAAGTACAGTGATCCCTCGACCTACGATGGCCCCGACATACAATAATTTCAACATACGATGGGCTCTCGCATATTGAGGGCAGCATCAACATACAATGCTTTTTTATGTCGGGGCCATCGCATAAATGGCTATCCGGCAGTGCAGACTGCTTCAGCTGCTGCCGGATAGCCGTTTAAGGTGCCCCGTGTGGTCCGGTGAGTGTCACTCACCTGTCCCTGGTGCTCTGGACCGTCCTCTTCGGGCTCCGCTGCATGGCCGTCGCTCTCCTTCGTCGTAAACACGTCGCTGCGCACGCCGTCCCATCATCCAATAGGAGTGGCATGCATAGTGACCTAATGACGGCAATGGAGAGCGACGATCGAGGGCTGTGGTGACGGTCCAGAGCAGCAAGGACACCTGGGGACGTGATGACAGCGATGATCCAGGGCAGCGGTGACGGTCCGGAGCGGCGGGGACACGGGAGTATAACTTTCTATATTATTATTGCACGGATCCCTCAACATACGATGGATTCGTGTAACGATGGTTCAGTTGGAACGAATTACCATCGTATGTAGAGGGATCACTGTAGAAATCCACTCGAAAAAGCAGGGTAAAATGTCTGTGAGAAGTAGTCTACATTTAGCCCAGTAGTCCTGTATCAAAGGGCAATTCCAGAGTATGTGAAGTAAAGTACCCCTGCACCCACATCCTCAACAGCCATGATTGGATAGCGAGGGGTATATAAGGGCCAGTCTATCTGGTGTGTAATACCACCTCAACGTGGTCTTCACAACTGCCTCAATGTGGGAAGTGCATTTGAGATATTGATAGGACATTTTGAAAGCAGTTGTCCATTCATCTGTAGTAAAAGTCCTTTCAAGATCTTTCTCCCAACTACGTAAGGAGTGGAATTTGTGAAAATGTGCTGTGTGTTGGAGAATGTTGTATAAAACTTTAAACCGATGTTCTCGACAGAGACATGCAGGAGAGTTACTTGATCCCTATTGAGATCAGATTGCTTCAGATTACTCACTAAATGGCGTAATTGGAGAAATTTATAAAAGTCAGATGACTGAATCGAATACGTGTCGCAAATAGTTTGGAATGGTTTAAAACCACTAGAATCTAGAAGGTCCTCTATTTTGGAAACACCTTGGTCTAACCAGTAGCTGAAATTAGTGTTAGGAAGCAGAACTTGCAAAAAGGTAAAGCTTTTTTTGAAGGAGGAATGTCAGTGTTTGCAATTGGGTAGAATCTAGTCCATGCAGCCAAGGAGGCTGACACTATAGGGCCCATGTCCTTAGTTGCAGGTAAATGGCAATTGTAATAAGTCCCGTAGGGAAAACGGTCTTGACATTGTCCCTTCTAAGTGAATCCAAGGAGTAGAGTCATCCATTCATAACCAGCCCTTCGGAGCAGACACCATAGTCAATAAGTAATAAAATTTTAAGTCAGGCAAGGCTGGCCCTCCTACCTTTCTGTCTCTAGTAAGGATGGAACGGGCAATTCTAGGTCTGCCACTAGCCCAAATAAAGTTTGTAAGCATGCTGTGGGCTTGAGTGAAAAATTTGTCTGAGAGCGATATTGGCAGGGTGCGAAATAGGTATAAGAACTTGGCTAATAAGAGCATTTTAAACGTAGCTATTCTCCCTGTCTAAGATATGTCATGTTTTGTGAGGGACTGGGTTAGGGTCATTCCTAGATATTTGATACCCTGCGTTTGCCAATCGAAAGGATAAGTGCTTTTTAAGGTGGAGACCACCTGAGCTGGGATGTTCATGGGGAGGGCGCGAGTCTTAGAAGAGTTCAGATGATAATATGAGAGTGTGCCAAAATGTGTGATAAGGTCCATCACTGCTCGTAACGAGCGTTCCGGATTCGTGAGTGACAAAAACACATCATCCGCATAAAGAGATATGATGTGTGGTTTGCCCCCGATTTCTACCCGTGATTCGGCAGTCTTCCCACACAGCTTGAGTAAGGGGCTCCATAGCAAGGATAAATATGAGGAGAGACACCAATGGCACGAGACAGGTGTGCCCCCTATGGGCGAATTCAGGAGAGAGCCCTCCATTTACATATGTTCTAGTTGTGGGGTTGCTATAGAGGGCTCTAATAGCTGTGATGATAGGGCCGCCAAAACCCATTCCTTGCAGCACCGAGAAGGCGAACGACCACCGGAGGCGGTCAAACGCCTTCTCTGCATCCAAAGCCAATGCCAGAACAGGTATCTTGTGAGAGTCTGCATAGTGGAGGACATCCAACATAGGTCTCCTATTAAAATATGCCTGCCTGGTGGGAACAAAACCTGCCTGGTCTGAATTTATAAGGGAGGGTAAGAGGGTCGCTAATATTTTGGCTATAATTTTAGCAAAAAGTTTAATATCTAGATTTAATAAGGAGATGGGAAGGATCCTAATTCTAAAGCACATTGGAATAGGTTGCGAAGATGTGGGGACAAAATGGATCTAAATTGCTTATAGTAGTGGTTGGCAAAGCCATCCGGTCCTGGGGCTTTATCTCTCGGGAGGATCTTAATAACAGAATCTACAGGGTGGGCCATTTAGATGGATACACTTTAATAAAATGGGAATGGTTGGTGATTTTAACTTCCTGTTTGTGGCACATTAGTATATGTGAGGGGGAAAACTTTTCAAGATGGGTGGTGACCATGGCGGCCATTTTGAAGTTGGCCATTTTGAATCCAACTTTTGTTTTTTCAATAGGAAGAGGGTCATGTGACACATCAAACTTATTGGGAATTTCACTAGAAAAACAATGATGTGCTTGGTTTTAACGTAACTTTATTATTTCATGGGTTATTTACAAGTTTCTGACCACTTATAAAATGTGTTCAATGTGCTGCCCATTGTGTTGGATTGTCAATGCAACCCTCTTCTCCCAGTCTTCACACACTGATAGCAACACCGCAGGAGAAATGCTAGCACAGGATTCCAGTATCCATAGTTTCAGGTACTGCACATCTCGTATCTTCACAGAATAGACAATTGCCTTCAGATGACCCCAAAGATAAAAGTCTAAGGGGGTCAGATCGGGAGACCTTGGGGGCCATTCAACTGGCCCACGACGACCAATCCACTTTCCAGGAAACTGTTAATTTAGGAATGCTCGGACCTGACACCCATAATGTGGTGGTGCACCATCTTGCTGGAAAAACTCAGGGAACGTGCCAGCTTCAGTGCATAAAGAGGGAAACACATCATCATGTAGGCCACTGGATATGCGAAATTGCTACATGATGATGTGTTTTCCTCTTTCTGCACTGAAGCTGGCACGTTCCCTGAGTTTTTCAAGCAAGATGGTGCACCATCGGGGGTCATCTGAAGGCAATTGTCTATGTTGTGAAGATACGAGATATGCAGCACCTGAAACTATGGATACCCGAAGCCTTTGCTAGCATTTCTCCTGCGGTGTTGCTATCAGTGTGTGAAGAGTGGGAGAAGAGGGTTGCATTGACAATCCAACACAATGGGCAGAAGTTACGTTAAAACCAAGCACATCATTGTTTTTCTTGTGAAATTCCCAATAGGTTTGATGTGTCACATGACCCTCTTCCTATTGAAAAAACAAAAGTTGGATTCAAAATGGCTGACTGCAAAATGGCCGCCATGGTCACCACCCATTTTGAAAAGTTTTCCCCCTCACATATACTAATGTGCCACAAACAGGAAGTTAATATCACCAACCAATCCCATTTTATTAAGGTGTATCCATATAAATGGCCGACCCTGTACTTCATTAAGTGAAACAGGAGTGTTAATCTGGAGAAGTTGGTGAGAGGTAAGAGAGGGTAGATTTATAGAATTTAAAAATTGGTCCGTCATATCAGCTAAATGGGAGGGGCCGGGGTAGAATTCCTTCGATTATATAACCGCTCATAGTATTCACGGAACCCATTGGCAATCTCAGAGGGAGTATACAATTTAGCTTTGGTGTGAGGGTGAAATAAGTGCAGGATTCTGCTCTTGGTGTATTGGGTCTTCAGATGTGCTGCTAATAGCTTGCCCGCTTTATTACTTTGGGTGTAATAGGTCACCTTGCTTCTACGGAGTGATTTTTCGTAAGAGGAAAGGAGAAGATATCTAAGGTCCTGTCGAAGGTCCCTAAGTGGTTGTGCTAAAATCGTGGTAGGATTCGATTTGTTTTCTAATTCTACCTGACGTAGGTAAGCAAGCGTCTGTCAGTTGTTGTCACGATTCGGCTGGCAGGAGGTGGATCCTCTGTGCCAGAGAGGGATTGGCGTGGACCGTGCTAGTGGACCGGTTCTAAGCTGCTACTGGTTTTCACCAGAGCCCGCCGCAAAGCGGGATGGTCTTGCAGCGGCGGTAGCAACCAGGTCGTATCCACTAGCAACGGCTCAACCTCTCTGACTGCTGAAGATAGGCGCGGTACAAGGGAGTAGACAAGAGCAAGGTCGGACGTAGCAGAAGGTCGGGGCAGGCAGCAAGGATCGTAGTCAGGGGCAACGGCAGGAGGTCTGGAACACAGGCTAGGAACACACTGGGAAACGCTTTCACTGGCACGATGGCAACAAGATCCGGCAAGGAAGGGAAGGGGAAGTGAGGTTATATAGGGAAGTGCACAGGTGAATTCACTAATTAGAACCAGGCGCCAATCAGCGGCACACTGGCCCTTTAAATCGCAGAGACCCGGCGCGCGCGCGCCCTAGGGAGCGGGGCCGCGCGCGCCAGGACAAGACCGACGGAGAGCGAGTCAGGTACGGGAGCCGGGATGCGCATCGCGAGCGGGCGCCTGCCGCATAGCGAATCGCATCCCGGCTGGGAGAGGTATCGCAGCGCACCCGGTCAGCAGGTCTGACCGGGGCGCTGCAATTGCGAGAATGTTGCGAGCGCTACGGGGAGGAGCGGGGACCCGGAGCGCTCGGCGTAACAGTACCCCCCCCCCCTTGGGTCTCCCCCTCCTCTTGGAGCCTGAGAACCTGAGGATAAGACTTTTGTCTAGGATGTTGTCCTCAGGTTCCCAGGATCTCTCTTCAGGACCACAGCCCTCCCAATCCACCAGGAAAAAATTTTTTCCTCTGACCGTCTTGGAGGCCAGAATCTCCTTCACGGAGAAGACGTCAGAAGAGCCGGAAACAGGAGTGGGAGAAACAAATTTGGGAGAGAAGCGATTAATGATGAGTGGTTTAAGGAGAGAGACATGGAAGGCATTGGGAATACGGAGAGAAGGAGGAAGAAGGAGTTTGTAAGAGACAGGATTAATCTGGCACAAGACTTTGAAAGGACCAAGATAGCGTGGTCCCAGTTTGTAACTGGGGACATGAAAGCGGACATATTTAGCGGAGAGCCATACCTTGTCTCCGGGCGCAAAAATGGGGGGAGTTCTTCTTTTCTTATCGGCAAACCTTTTCATGCGGGATGAAGCCTGTAAAAGAGAATTTTGGGTCTCTTTCCATATGGTGGAAAGATCACGAGTCACTTCATCCACAGCGGGCAAACCAGAGGGCAAGGGAGTAGGGAGGGGGGGAAGAGGGTGACGGCCGTACACCACGAAAAATGGGGACTTAGCAGAAGATTCTGAGACTCTGAAGTTGTATGAAAATTCGGCCCATGGTAGAAGATCTGCCCAGTCATCCTGGCGGGAGGAAACAAAATGCCGTAAATAGTCACCCAGGACCTGGTTAATTCTTTCTACTTGCCCATTGGATTGGGGATGATAAGAAGAAGAGAAGTTTAATTTAATCTTGAGCTGTTTACAGAGGGCCCTCCAGAATTTAGACACGAATTGGACGCCTCTATCCGAGACGATCTGTGTGGGCAAACCGTGAAGACGAAAAATGTGTACAAAAAATTGTTTTGCCAACTGAGGCGCTGAAGGGAGACCAGGAAGAGGAATAAAATGTGCCATCTTGGAAAATCGATCAACGACCACCCAAACAACAGTGTTGCCACGGGATGGGGGTAAGTCTGTAATAAAGTCCATACCAATCAGAGACCAAGGCTGTTCGGGGACAGGCAGAGGATGAAGGAGACCAGCAGGCTTCTGGCGAGGAGTCTTATCCCGGGCACAGACAGTACAGGCCCGCACAAAATCAACAACATCCGTCTCCAGAGTCGGCCACCAATAGAAACGAGAGATGAGTTGCAAGGACTTTTTGATGCCCGCATGGCCTGCGAGGTGGGAGGAGTGACCCCATTTGAGAATCCCGAGACGTTGGCGTGGAGAAACGAAGGTCTTCCCTGGAGGAGTTTGCCTGATGGAGACTGGAGAAGTGGAGATCAGACAGTCAGGAGGAATGATGTGTTGCGGAGAGACCTCTACTTCCGAGGCATCCGAGGAACGAGAGAGAGCATCGGCCCTAATGTTCTTGTCGGCAGGGCGAAAATGAATTTCAAAGTTAAAACGGGCAAAGAACAACGACCACCTGGCCTGGCGAGGATTCAGCCGTTGGGCAGACTGGAGATAGGAGAGATTCTTGTGATCGGTGTAAATGATAACTGGAAATTTTGATCCCTCCAGCAGATGCCTCCATTCCTCAAGTGCCAATTTAATGGCCAGTAGTTCTCGATCCCCGATGGAGTAGTTCCTCTCCGCCGGAGAGAAGGTCCTAGAAAAAAAACCACAAGTAACAGCATGCCCAGAAGAATTTTTTTGTAGAAGGACCGCTCCAGCTCCCACTGAGGAGGCATCAACCTCCAATAGGAAGGGTTTAGATGGGTCAGGTCTGGAGAGCACGGGAGCAGAAGAAAAGGCAGACTTGAGCCGTTTAAATGCGTCTTCCGCTTGGGGAGACCAGGACTTAGGATTGGCATTCTTCTTGGTTAAAGCCACGATAGGAGCCACAATAGTGAAAAAATGTGGAATGAATTGTCTGTAATAATTGGCGAACCCCAAAAAACGTTGGATAGCACGGAGTCCGGAGGGGCGTGGCCAATCTAAGACGGCAGAGAGTTTATCTGGGTCCATTTGTAGTCCCTGGCCAGAGACCAAGTATCCTAGGAAAGGAAGAGATTGACATTCAAACAGACATTTCTCCATTTTGGCATAAAGTTGATTGTCTCGAAGTCTCTGAAGAACCATGCGGACATGCTGGCGATGTTCTTCTAAGTTGGCAGAAAAAATCTGAATATCGTCCAGATACACAACAACACAGGAATATAAGAGATCACGAAAAATTTCATTAACAAAGTCTTGGAAGACGGCAGGGGCGTTGCACAGGCCAAAGGGCATGACCAGATACTCAAAGTGTCCATCTCTGGTGTTAAATGCAGTTTTCCATTCGTCCCCCTCCCTGATGCGGATGAGATTATATGCACCTCTTAAGTCCAGTTTGGTAAAGATGTGGGCACCTTGAAGGCGATCAAAGAGTTCAGAGATAAGAGGTAGGGGGTAGCGGTTCTTTACCGTGATTTTATTAAGTCCGCGGTAATCAATGCAAGGACGTAGGGAGCCATCCTTTTTGGACACAAAGAAAAATCCAGCTCCGGCAGGAGAGGAGGATTTGCGGATAAACCCCTTTTTTAAATTTTCCTGGATGTATTCAGACATAGCAAGAGTCTCTGGGGCGGACAGAGGATAAATTCTGCCCCGGGGTGGAGTAGTGCCCGGGAGGAGGTCAATAGGACAGTCAAAAGGCCTGTGAGGGGGTAAAGTCTCAGCTTGCTTTTTGCAAAATACGTCAGCATAGTCCATATAAGCCTTAGGGAGACCGGTTACAGGGGGAACCACAGGGTCACGGCAGGGAGTACTGGGAACCGGTTTAAGACAGTCCTTGAAACAAGAAGTACCCCAGCTCTTGATCTCTCCTGTGGACCAATCAAGGGTTGGGGAATGGCGTTGAAGCCACGGTAGTCCAAGGAGAATTTCGGAAGTGCAATTGGAGAGGACCAAAAACTCAATTTTTTCGTGATGAGGTCCGGTGCACATTAGGAGGGGTTCCGTGCGGTAACGCACGGCACAGTCCAATCTTTCATTGTTAACACAATTGATGTAGAGGGGTCTGGCGAGACTGGTCACTGGGATGTTGAACCTGTTGATGAGAGAGGCCAAAATAAAATTTCCTGCAGATCCGGAATCCAAGAAGGCCTTAGTAGAGAAGGAGAAGGTAGAGGCAGATATCCGCACAGGCACAGTAAGGCGTGGAGAAGCAGAGTTGACATCAAGAACTGTCTCACCTTTGTGCGGAGTCAGCGTACGTCTTTCCAGGCGGGGAGGACGGATAGGACAATCCTTCAGGAAGTGTTCGGTACCGGCACAGTACAGGCAAAGATTCTCCATGCGGCGTCGTGTCCTCTCTTGAGGTGTCAAGCGAGACCGGTCAACTTGCATAGCCTCCACGGCGGGAGGCACAGGAACGGATTGCAGAGGACCAGAGGAGAGAGGAGCCGGGGAGAAAAAACGCCTCGTGCAAACAAAGTCCATATCCTGGCGGAGCTCCTGACGCCTTTCGGAAAAACGCATGTCAATGCGAGTGGCAAGATGAATGAGTTCATGCAGGTTAGCAGGAATTTCTTGTGCGGCCAGAACATCTTTAATGTTGCTGGATAGGCCTTTTTTAAAGGTCGCGCAGAGGGCCTCATTATTCCAGGATAATTCGGAAGCAAGAGTACGGAATTGGATGGCGTACTCGCCAACGGAAGAATTACCCTGGACCAGGTTCAGCAGGGCAGTCTCAGCAGAAGAGGCTCGGGCAGGTTCCTCAAAGACACTTCGAATTTCCGAGAAGAAGGAGTGTACAGAGGCAGTGACGGGGTCATTGCGGTCCCAGAGCGGTGTGGCCCATGACAGAGCTTTCCCAGACAGAAGGCTGACTACGAAAGCCACCTTAGACCTTTCAGTAGGAAACTGGTCCGACATCATCTCCAAGTGCAGGGAACATTGTGAAAGAAAGCCACGGCAAAAGTTAGAGTCCCCATCAAATTTATCCGGCAAGGAAAGTCGTAGGCCGGAAGCGGCCACTCGCTGCGGAGGAGGTGCAGGAGCTGGCGGAGGAGATGATTGCTGAAGCTGTGGTAGTAGCTGCTGTAGCATCACGGTCAGTTGAGACAGCTGGTGGCCTTGTTGCGCTATCTGTTGCGACTGCTGGGCGACCACAGTGGTGAGGTCGGCGACAACTGGCAGTGGAACTTCAGCGGGATCCATGGCCGGATCTACTGTCACGATTCGGCTGGCAGGAGGTGGATCCTCTGTGCCAGAGAGGGATTGGCGTGGACCGTGCTAGTGGACCGGTTCTAAGCTGCTACTGGTTTTCACCAGAGCCCGCCGCAAAGCGGGATGGTCTTGCAGCGGCGGTAGCAACCAGGTCGTATCCACTAGCAACGGCTCAACCTCTCTGACTGCTGAAGATAGGCGCGGTACAAGGGAGTAGACAAGAGCAAGGTCGGACGTAGCAGAAGGTCGGGGCAGGCAGCAAGGATCGTAGTCAGGGGCAACGGCAGGAGGTCTGGAACACAGGCTAGGAACACACTGGGAAACGCTTTCACTGGCACGATGGCAACAAGATCCGGCAAGGAAGGGAAGGGGAAGTGAGGTTATATAGGGAAGTGCACAGGTGAATTCACTAATTAGAACCAGGCGCCAATCAGCGGCACACTGGCCCTTTAAATCGCAGAGACCCGGCGCGCGCGCGCCCTAGGGAGCGGGCCGCGCGCGCCGGGACAAGACCGACGGAGAGCGAGTCAGGTACGGGAGCCGGGATGCGCATCGCGAGCGGGCGCCTGCCGCATAGCGAATCGCATCCCGGCTGGGAGAGGTATCGCAGCGCACCCGGTCAGCAGGTCTGACCGGGGCGCTGCAATTGCGAGAATGTTGCGAGCGCTCCGGGGAGGAGCGGGGACCCGGAGCGCTCGGCGTAACAGTTGTCTTTCTCTCTGTTTTTTTAGGATTGCTCCTTGTTTAATGAAGGAGCCTCTAATGAAAGCCCTGTGTGTGTTCCAAAGGGTGCTAGGTTGTACTTGGGGAGATTCATTAAGGCAAAAGAATTCCGTCAAGTCATTTTCAATGTGAGTCTTAGAGTTGGGGTGGGAAAGGAGAAAGGGGTTGCTATGCCATAGGAAAGTAGGAGGGGAGTTTAAATGTTAAGCTAGAGAGATAGTAATGGCTGCATGATCAGACCATTGAATGGTTTCTATAGAGGAATCAGTGACGGGGGGAGGACAGCCCCATCCAGAAGGAATAGATCAGTACGGGAGTATACATTATGAACTCCAAAGTGGAATCACGTTCTAGAGCATGTTGTGTCCGCCACGCATCATATAAATGGTCTCTCCATAGAAAGTTTTCCAGAGAAATATGATGTCTGTGTTGGGGGGAGGTAGTGTCGATAAGAGGGTCTACTATGATATTGTAATCCCCACACAATATTAGTTTACCCCTACGAAAAAAGGTTGATCTTGCACATTAGAGTGCGGAAGAAGCGTAATTGAGAGGTGTTCGGGGCATACAGGGATACCAATGTGTATATGTCATTATTAAGCGTGCAAACCAAGATAACAAATCGGCCTAGGGGTTCGCAATGTTGCTCCGTCAGGGAGAAGGCTACTGTGTTTTTAATAGCTACAGCTAATTCTCTCTCAAAGTGGGAATGGACAAGAGTAGGGAAGGCTCTATGGGATGGTCTGTGAGTGTCAGAGGACAGTAGATGTGTCTCTTGGACACAGAGAACAACACAGTCTAGGGTCTTAGCATCCCTCCACAAATGAGCCCTACACATCGGGCTGTTTAAGCCATTGGCATTAATGCTAACAATTTTTAACACCATTGTAAAGTAATAAGAATAACATCATGTAAGGTACGTGAATACAATACATCTTGAAGAGGAAACGTCTCCCAGCGAGGACGGTCCTCGGCACACATAGGCAGAGTAGAAAGAAGCATGATGGTGTTGGACAGAGGCAAACTTAGAAAACATCAATAACACTAAAACAAAAATAAAGGATTGTGTATAAATGCAAAGGATACTGAAATCCATCTGTCAAGGTGGGGTTAAAGTCCCCCCTGAAGCCTCTTGCCGCAGGCATCCAAAATCGCCAGACCAGGATTATGGCATCCCAAAAAGAAGCAGTTCTCTGCTATACATCCAGCCATTAGCGAACATTCGACCAGTCCCCACAAACCTTAGACTGGGGAAGAGCAGGGGGTGCAGGAATGGAAATGATCCAACTGCGGAGTAGTTGCATACCTTCCTCAAGGGATTTAATCACGTGTAGTTCGTTCTTGTGGTGAACAAGGAGACGGACTGGGAAACCCCATCTATATGGCATGTTCACCTGTCGTAGCGTTGTGGTGACAGGAGACAGAGTTCTGCGCAACTGCAGTGTCGCAGCAGAGAGATCAGCAAATAGAAGAATTTTATGGAACGGTGCAGGTAGGCTGCCATATTTCCCGGAGAACAACATAAGTTCTTCTTTCACACGGAAAAAGTGCACTCGAGCAAAGACGTCTCTCGGGACTGTGTCTGCGAGATGCTTAGGACGGGGAACACGGTGTGCTCTATCAATATCCAGATTATGATCCAGGAGATCTGGCAGGGTAGCCTTCAGGAGAATGAACATATTGCGGAATGTCTCTAGGCAGCACAGTTTCTGGGATACCACGTAGTTTAATATTATTGCGTTGTCCTCTATCTTCTAAGTCGGCCATTTTAGCTTTCATCATAGAGAAATTCTCTTCTAAAACAGTGTGGGCATCAATGAGATTATTATGAGAATTGGCAAAGTCCCCAAATTTATTCTCAAGGTGGTCAACCCTGCCTCCCAATTCCCCCACTTCAGAGTGCAAGGGGTGCAAAAGTGCTTGAATGTCTGATAGTAAGGACCGACACTGTAATAACATCATCTCTTTCAGTTAGGGCCACATTAGCAACTTGCAGATCCGTAAGTGCATCACCCCCTGGAGTCAGCAGAGGCAGAGTCTATTAATGGCAATTGCACCCCCCCTGCATTATGCCGGCCATCAAGTCGTGGGCGCTGTTTGAGTGGGCTGCAGGAGGGTGAGGGGGGAGTAGAGCTGTGCAGCCTTCCTTCTTTTCCCAGGCATTCCTGGAGTATTCCGGTCCCAGGATATAGCGAAAAGAAAAGGTTGGAATCGGAGCTTACAGCTCAGACGTGCATGCAGCTAGGCAGCCAGACCACGCCCCGGCAGAATGCACTTTTAAATATGACATTTTTCAACTTTTTAACCTCTTAATGACATAGGACGTAAATGTACATCCTGGTACTTAACGGAACAGGACGTACATTTACGTCATGTGCATGACGCATGCTATCAGCAGCCAGGGACCCACCGGTAATGGCAGACATCAGTGATTGTGATGATGTCCGCCATTAACCACTCAGATACTGTGATCAATACAGATCACCGCATCTGCGGCTATGCAGCACTTTAAATAGATAAGCGGATCACCCGCGGCACTGCTCCCCTCACCTGCCTCCGCCGCTCTCCAGGGACCAGAGAAGAAGATTGCTGATAATACTGATCAGTGCTAAAAATGAGCCTCATACATCCCTGTATACGGAAAAATAAGAACGTTATAGGGGTCAGAAGATGTGTATCATATCTTTCCCCTTGCTCACATTGTGTGAACTCCCAGCAGGAGAAAATGGGCGTTCCTCAGCAAGCTTGACATCACTGAAGCCTGTGAGAGCTGTGCCTCGCCATACCTCGCCGTGCCCCGCACACACTTCCTGAGCCTTGTGTACTATATATACCTATCACTATCAGCACCTTTGGGACATTCCAACACCTATGGTTCAGCACTTTTCAGCGCAGCAGCTCCCCCAACTTCGGACTGCTACCGCGCGCGCGATCCAACACGAGGACGCCAGCATACTCTGAAGTCCAGGTACCTGGTCACACCATCCAGGACTTCTCCGGCCGGACGCACATCCGTGCCCACCTGCACCCCGCTGGACATACTATCCTGAGGCCGGACGCCACTCCGTGCCAGCTCCGAACTGACATCTTCGCCGCAGCGCACCTTGTCATAGATCGTGAGTCTTCTCACCAATTGCGGACTGCAGGTATCACTCTGTATAGCTATTCCAGTATCCTGGTAAAACATCTCTCATATACCTGGTACATTGATCCTATTCTTGAATGAACTACCACTAATTTGCTGCACGGATATCACTTTCCACCATAGACTTTAGTCCCATTACTTGACTTTTCAGCAGAAGGTGTCTGATAGTATATTTTTTATTATATTACTGCTTATTTTTCTTTTTTATTATCTTGTATATTTTAGTGCAACAAACACATCTTGTGCAAGGGCCCTGCACTGATGTGTATTATACTATTTTTATCCAATAAATGTAATTTAATATTGCTAACATACTTCATGTTTCCAACCATAATTCGGATTTTTTTTTACTAATTACACCCCACAATTAACCCAATACTTTTACTAAATATTTTAACCAGCAATTCTCTTACCTCTTAAATTCTCCTTTCCCCTTTTTTCCACTGCCTCTTGAGGACTGGACATCATATATAAATCTCTATATATAATTTTCCACATGTATTTGTGGGATACAGACCTACCCAGTTAACCTCGAGCCAGCTGGTGGAGTGAGCTACACAATCTCGATTGTATATCTATAATATAGTAAAAGTTTAGTTTGGTGACAGGTGCTCTTTAGGTATTAAAATAAAATAAAACCTATATCAATTAGGTAATGTACGTGTAATCGTATGGACCTACATAATAAACATATGGTGTCATTTTTACCGAAAAGTGCACTGCCTAGAATTGGAAGCCCCCAAAAATGACAAAATGGCATTTTTTTTCCCCAATTTTGCCCCACAAATATTTTTTTGTTTTTCTGGGTTCACTATAAATTTTGTGGTGAAATGATTGATGACATTACAAAGTACAATTGGTGGCGCAAAAAACAAGCCCTCATATAGGTCTGTAGGTGCAACATTGAAAGCGTTCTGATTTTTAGAAAGTGAGGAGGAAAAAACGAAAGTACAAAAATGAGAAAACCTGTGGTCCTTAAGGGGTTAAACACTTATTTTGTAAAAAAAAAAAAAAAAGTTTAAAGTTTTTTGAAAAGCAGTACAGTAATAGAAAAGTATGTAAACATGGGGATCATGTTATTCATATTGACCCACAGAATAAAGAAAAGTTTATAGTTTGGATAATTATGCATGCGCTGATACCAAATAAATTTTTTTACAGTGTTTTATTCAAAAATATTGGAAAAGGGGGTGATTGAAATTTTTATATTTTTTTTATATTTTCAAAAACCTTTTTGCGACCCCCCCTTGTGGCCTATTATAATCCATCATTAGATGGTTTAAATAAGGGGATTTTTTTTAATCACCGTAAAATCTCTTTCTTGTAGCCTTCATTGGGGGACACCTATACTGATGGGCTCTTGCCACTAGGAGGCGCTGACACTAGGAAAATAAGTCGGCTCCTCCCTGGTAGGATATACCCGACCACTGGAAGTGAGGTAATCTGTTTTGTCACAAAGCAGTAGGAGAAGCCAACAAAGAAATATGTCCGAATGACCCTAGAAAAGAATCCAGGAAGGAGGTAGGAAATCATCTCTAAGGAACACAGAACCAGACAGAGGGATAGCCCGGCTGGGAAACAAAAATGGAAAATGGCACAACAAAAGTAAAAGAGATGGAAACTGGCTCTAGAGAGTCCTAGTGCGGAAGATCCAGATCTGCAGATCCAAAAACCCTATCCAGGAGCCCACCACGAGCACCTGGGAGGTGACATAGCTCAACTGGTGTAATCCCGACGACCGGAACGCCCTCTACTTCGAGAGAACATGGACCCCTAAGGAGTAGATGGAAGGGAATAATGGCCAAGAAGAAGCGGAATGTCCAGAAAAGGGGCATCGCGGAACACCAGAGTGACAGACATGGGAAATTTAGGTTCCTGAGTCATCTGGAAGATGGGCACGGAAGAATAAATGGCCAAGAAAGGAGCGGAAGACCCTGAAAAGGAGTATCCCAAGGTACAAAGACCGGATCACTAAGGTTCCATTAGGGACAGACTACCTAAAACTTAACTTTTAATGAACCAATCGTGAATAAAATTACACCTGATAACTAGTACTGTTAAAATTGACATCCCTATACCCTGTATATTCCTTAGTCTTTATTAGCCAGCAATTTGTGCTAAGGTGGGGCCTACAGGCTCTTCCACTCTACAGGTTCTCCAAATCTACCTTCTACCATATAGAGAGAGGTGTCTACAGACTTAACCTCCTCTCTATGGTGGGTCCAACAGATGCCTCCACCATATATGCACAGTAAGGTGCCTGCAATGTGACCTCTTATTAATGGTGGGGCCTACAGTATGACAATGGCACCTCTTAGTGGTGGGGCCTACAGGCTCTTCCACTTATGCACTTATTCCTTTGCCAATATTAGATATTCCCATATTAAGTGCACAGGGTATATGGGACATGATTAAAACAAGAAAAAATTGCCCACTAGAGATGAGCGAACTTACAGTAAACTTCTCGGCTCGGCAGTTGATGACTTTTCCTGCATAAATTAGTTCAGCTTCAGGTGCTCCGTGGGCTGGAAAAGGTGGATACAGTCCTAGGAGACTCTTTCCTAGGAATGTATCCACCTTTTCCAGCCCACCGGAGCACCTGAAGGCTGAACTAATTTACGCAGGATATGTCATCAACTGCCGAGCCGAGAAGTTCGTGACGAATCGAATATACTGTAAGTGCGCTCATCTCTATTGCCCACCTTTACATGTTTCGGTATCACCACAGTCATCAGGAGGATACATGAGGCAAACCCGATTTGTATCCTCCTGATGACGGTGTGGTGACACCAAAACATGTAGAGGGGGGCAAAAATAACATTTAATATATGGTACGCTAGCGTGACAGGATGTAAGCCGGTCAGCTCCGGTCCCACGACCTACCTCTCTCTCCGATGGATCCCGGCTGAGCTGGGATGGATGCTGGAGCCAGCATGGGTGTGTGTTGTGGGGTTCCCGGGCTCCCCGGATGGGGTGAGTCGGCGGCCCTTGGTGTGGAGGTGGTGGCGGCGGTGCAGTGCCCTGTCGTGGCTGTGGGTGGGCGGAGATTGTCGGCCCGAATGACAACAGCACGCCGGGGGGGGAAGCCGGGAGCCCTTCCGGAACAACACAGACCATGAGGCTGTATGGAGAGCTAGGAGGGACGCCAGTGGACTGAGCCAGCATGTGGAGGAAGCGCAGGTGATCCAGTGGTATGAAGTGGGTCTTTACAGCCTGAATAGTGATGTACTGTTGCGCTGGATTTGGGACACTCTAATTACACCCCAGAGGTGGTAAGACACTCTGAACCATTTAGGAGGATAAGAAAGTGAAAGGGGTCATATTCTGGAACTGTTTTTTCTCCTGTGAATGGCGTGTGAAGTAGCACTCTATAGATGGAGCAGAACCTAAACGGATTTAAAGGGGTACTCCGGCGCTAAGACATCTTATCCCCTATAGGATCGGGGATAAGATGTCTGACCGGTGGGGCCCCTGCAATCTTGCATTTGGTGCCCACCTCTTTGAGCTGCACGCCACACTGCCAGCTCACAAACTGCCGGGTGCCGACCACGGGGCCGGAGTATCGTGACATCACAACCCCGCCCTCGTATGATGTTACCCCCCCGCTATGCAAGTCTATGGGAGGGGGCGTGACAGCCGTCACGCCCCCTCCCATAGACTTGCATAGCGGGGCGTGACGTCACACGGGGGCGGAGTGCAAGATTGCGTTCAGACATCTTGTCCCCTATCCTTTGGATAGGGGATAAGATGTCTTAGGGCCGGAGTACCCCTTTTAAGTAAAGATTGCTGTTGCGAGTTCGTGGTGTTGTATGGAGTATGCATCTAAAAGGGAAAAATGCCTTTTATTTTAGGAAATCCTACATCAATCAACCCCAGATAAGAGGGAAAGCTTGTGAACCGTATCTTAGTAAAGGTTCCTGTAAGACTGCGGCCACTGTGATCAGCAGTGGGGGATCAAGGACTGTAAGGAGGCCTGCATTTGCAAAGTGGAGTAACAGGGAGAATAAAGAAAAGCAAGGCAGACTTTTGCAAGTGGCCGGAATATAAACTTAAAGGAGTAGTCCAGTGGTGACTCAGTGGTAAACAACTTATCCCCTATCATAAGTACAGGGGATAAGTTGCAGATCGCGGGGGGTCCGACCACTGGGGCCCCCTGCGAACTCCTGTACGGAGCCCCGAGAGCCCGCGGGAAGGGGGCGTGTCGACCTCCGCACGAAGCGGTGGCCGACACGCCCCCTCAATACAACTCTATGGCAGAGCCGAAGCGCTGCCTTCGGCAATCTCCGGCTCTGCCATTGAGATGTATTCAGGGGGTGTGTCGGCCGCCGCTTCGTGCGGGGGTCGACACCCGCTATCTGGCCGGAGAGCCGGGGCCCTGTACAGAGAGATCGCAGGGGGCCCCAGCGGTCGGAGCCCCCGCGATCTCAAACTTATCCCCTATCCTTAGGATAGGGGATAAGATTTTCACCACTGGACTACCCCTTTAAATAAGGCACATAGTGTGAATACTGGCTGACCAAAAAAAATGTGTATATCATTTTTAGGAGGATTTAGGAGGAAAAGAGATATCTTTGTGTTAGAAATAGTATGCCTAATAAGCCAAAACAGCAGATAAGACGCTCAGGCGGAGGCAATCTGAATGAAATGACTAGCCACATTAAGATGGATACATTTCTAAAATCGCCAAGGGATACCATTAAAACTAGAACTAACAAACGAAATCTGATCGAAAATGCTGATAATACGTGTGGTGGATCCAGATATGCAGTTTTACCATTAGAGGGCGCCATAGTGGAGGGGGGGGAGAGGAGAAGATACCCCGCAAATGCTGAACTCTATATTGATTGCAGTACAAAAGAGCAATGAGGCTTTAGAGAAGTGGTTCTTAACCTGGGTTCGATCGAACCGCAGGGGTTCGGTGAGTCAGTCTCGCGGGTTCGGTGGAGGTCAAGACACACACCCGACTCATATGATTCGTGATGACACGCCCCGCTTGTCCACCATTGGCTGCAGGTGATCATGTCCCACCTAACAGATCTCAGAGTACTGTTTTACCCTCCTGTAAAGGAAGCCTCCTATCCTTTGTGGCTCCGCTCCTACATGATCGCCTGCTGGAACGCACCACTTCCGGTGCGGCCTCCCGTGACACACTTCCGGTCCCGCGGCGTCTTAAACAGGCTCAGCCAGACGGTCCCTCTGACAAGCGGACAGCCTGGACGCCGCGGGAACAGGTAGGCACACTGAACCACCACTGCCTTCACTCAATGCCTGGCTAACTGTGTCTAGTTCATAGTTAACCCTATCCTTACACTGCCTGTATTCAATATTTGTTTATCTGTGCCTATAATCTTTTTTAACCCTATCCCTACCTAGCTACCCCTATCATATTTTATTTTTCCAATTAAGAAGGGTTCGGTGAATGCGCATATGAAACTGGTGGGGTTCAGCACCTCCAACAAGGTTAAAGGGGTACTCCGGTGAAAACCTTTTTTCTTTTAAATCAACTGGTGCCAGAAAGTTAAACATATTTGTAGATTACTTCTATTAAATAATCTTAATCCTTCCAGTACTTATTAGCTGCTGAATGCTACAGAGGAAATTCCTTTATTTTTGGAACACTGATGACATCACGAGCACAGTGCTCTCTGCTGACATTTCTGTCCATTTTAGCAACCGTGCATAGCAGATGTATGCTAAGGGCAGCATGGTGATATATATAAAAAAGAAGAGATGCGCTCCTAGTGGAGAATCATAAGGTGGGTTGACGTGTGAGCGTGTCTTTTGCACCTTACCGTGTAGCGTTGTGCTGAGGGCACAACACCTTGATGAGCTTGTAGACTCGCTGGTGTTTGTAGTTGAAGATACGGGCGGCAGCCTGGGCGGCCTTCACCGTGACCTCCAGGTCGTGGTGTAGCTTTAGTATGAGGAGAACCAAAAAGATAGGACTTGCTTAGCCCTTGGCGCCTATTCCCCAAGTAACGATTCCAGCCGGTAGTAGTCCATAAAACAACTGGCCTTTATTGGTAAAAAAGAAGGGTGCACCCTTCTTTTTTACCAATAAAGGCCAGTTGTTTTATGGACTACTACCGGCTGGAATCGTTACTTGGGGAATAGGCGCCAAGGGCTAAGCAAGTCCTATCTTTTCGGTTCTCCTCATACTAAGGGCAGCATGGTGGCTCAGTGGTTAGCATTGCTGCTTTGCAGTGCTGGGGCCTTGGGTTCAAATCCCACAAAGGACAACAATAAATAAAGAGTTATTATTATTATAATGACGTCAGCAAAGAGCACTGTGCTCGTGATGTCATCAGAGAGAATTCCAAAAAGAAAAGAATTTCCTCTGTAGTGTTCAGCAGCTAATAAGTACAGGAAGGATTAAGATTTTTTAATAGAAGCAATTTACAAATCTGTTTAACTTTCTGGCACCAGTTGATTTAAAAGAAAAAAGGTTTTCACCAGAGTACCCCTTTAAGAACCACTGCTTTAGAGGATTTGACGCTCCAAATGGGGAGTGTGAGCTCTGACATTATGTTGATAAGAGACGACATTAAAAAAAATGAAGGAAAAGCAAGGGCATGTGGAACAAGTGCTACCACAGCTTCATAAGAAAGTTTCAGCAATAATATAAACTCAGGGGGAAGGTGGTAAAGTGATGAAGATTTGAAGATGAAAATAGATGGACCCGGAAGATAGATCCAGGAGATCTCATGTCAGATTAATTGGTCTCCCAGAAGGAAAGGAGGGAAGAGATCCGATTAGGTTCTGTACAAAATTGTTTAAAGAAACATTAATGGAGTACTCCGGTGGAAAACGTTTTTTTTTTTATCAACTTGGGGGGTGGTCGGGCATTGGGGTTAGCCCAGCACAGCCATCTCCGGATGGAGAAACCCTAGTGGAGTACAGAAGGGGAGGGAGGATGTTAGGCATAGGCCCAAATTTATCAAACTGTGTGAGAGAAAAAGTGGAGGGATTTTCCCACAACAACCAATCCCAGCTCAGCTAAAGAGCTGAGGTAAAGTGAAAGCTGAGCTGTGATTGGTTGTTGTGGGAAAATCCCTCCACTTTTTCTCTCACACAGTTTGATAAATCTGGGCCATAGTCACCAACAGACTCCATCTTCTCATACTCACCCAGGCGTCTTCAACCGGCTTATGGCCACGCTGAATCATATACCAGGCTAAGTGGGGGACCCGGACCCAGCGTACAACCTCCAGGTGCTGGCCATTGGCGAGAAGGGGTTGTCAGAACATACTCTATGTCTGTGCCCCTTTGTTGTATATGGGGGAACAGGTAGCGCCATGCTCCTGAACCCCCACCTGAAAAAGGGAAACAAAAGGGAGAATAAAACCTAACTAAACAGCCCTTACTAGAAAATAATAAAAAAGGACCAGGTCTGGGGAGCTCCCAGACCTGTGTCTTGCCTCCTACTGACACTAGCTAAAACGGATTACCTCACTTCCAGTAGGCGGGTATATCCTGCCAGGGAGGAGCTGACTAATTTTCCTAGTGTCAGCGCCTTCTAGTGGCAAGAGCATATAGCCATCAGTATAGGTGTCCCCCAATGAAGAGCAACCGAGAAAGATCAATGTAATGCTATTGCATTATATTGATCTATGTTATCTGCGCTCAATTGCTACAGTCTGGTAAAAGGCCCAGAGGGACAGGTAAGATCGAATGAACCACTAAACACCATTTAAAAGGGGTACACCAGTGGAAAACTATTTTTTTTTAAATCAACTGGTGCCACAAAGTTAAATAGATTTGTAACTTAAAAATCATAATCCTTCCAGTACTTATCAGCGGAAGAGAAAGTTATTTTCTTTTCAGAGGAAGTTCTTTTCTTTTTTGAATTTCCTTTCTGTCTGACCACAGTGCTCTCTGCTGACACCTCTGTCCATGTCAGGAACTGTCCAGAGCAGGAGAGGTTTGCTATGGGGGATTTGTTCCTGCTCTGGACAGTTCCTGAAATGGACAGAGGTGTCAGTAGAGAGCACTGTGGTCAGACAAAGGAAATTCAAAAAGAAAAAAACTTCCGGGGAAAAATAATGTAGCTGATAATTACTGGAAGGATTAAGATTTTTTTTACTAGAAGCAATTTACAAATCTGTTTAACTTTCTGGCACCAGTTGATTTAACCTCTTAAGGAAGCAGGGCCCTGGGCTAATAGCGTGCAGCACCGATCGTTGTGCCACGCGCTATTAACCCTTCAGACGCGGTGATCAAAGTTGATTGCCGCCCTGAAAATGAAAGTAAACGCTTCCCAGCAGCTCAGTCGGGCTGATCGGGACATCGCGATAAAATCTCGATGTCCCGATCAGCTAGGACACGAGCGGAGACCCCCTTACCGTGCTCAGTCGCGTCCGATCGGCGTTTGATTGCTCCAAGCCTGAGCTACAGGCTTGAGCAATCAACTCCCTATTACGCTGATCCATGCAAAGCTATGGCTTTGCAGAGATCAGTGTAAAAGATCAGTGTGTGCAGTGTTATATAGATAGTGCTATAACACTGCAAAAAAAAAAAGTGAAAAAAAAAGTTAATAAAAGGTCATTTAACCCCTTCCCTAATAAGTTTGAATCACCCCCCTTTTCCCATAAAAAAAACTGTGTAAATAAAAATAAACATATGTGGTATCGCCGCGTGCAAAAATGTCCGAACTATAAAAATATATTGTTAATTAAACAGCACGACCAATGGCGTACACGCAAAAAAATTCCAAAGTCCTAAATAGCGTATTTTTGGTCACTTTTTATATCATTAAAAAATGAATAAAAAGCGACCAAAAAGTCCGATCAATACAAAAATGGTACCGATAAAAACTTCAGAACACGGTGCAAAAAATGAGCCCTCATACCGGCCCATACACGGAAAGATGTCAATTTTAAATGTATAAATTTTCCTGCATGTAGTTATGATTTTTTCCAGAAGTGCGACAATATCCAACCTATATAAGTAGGGGATCATTTTAACCGTATGGACCTACAGAATAAAGAGAAGGTGTAATTTTTACCGAAAAATTTACTGCGTAGAAACGGTAGCCCCCGAAAAGTTACAAAATGAATTTTTTTCTTCAATTTTGTCGCGCAATGAATTTTGTTTCCGTTTCACCGTGGATTTTTGGGTAAAATGACTAATGTCACTGCAAAGTAGAATTGGTGGTGCAAAAAAATAAGACATCATATGGAATTTTAGGTGCAAAATTTAAAGCGTTATGATTTTTAGAAGGTGATGAGGAAAAAATTAAAATGCAAAAACGGAAAACCGCTGAGTCCTTAAGGGGTTAAAAAAAATGTTTTGCCACTGGAGTACCCCTTTAATGTTTAAAGTGATCTCTGATGTCCGATATTACCGTCAGCTGCTGATAGCAGTGGGTATCTGCAGGTTAGGAGGCGGATGGATTTGGGCTTTTTCTAAATCTTACAAAGAAAAAAATAAAATACTGAAGGAATCTACGATGATGCTGAAAGGTCCTTCTGAAATGTGTCGGGAAATCGCACCATAAATATTTAGATTTAGTATTGAATATTCTTAAGTAGATATGAGCTGATGTTGGAGTACCCCTTTATATCAATAAGTACTAACCACAAAGAGATCACTTTGAGCAATGCCAAAATATTAGTACAATAATTTGTTTATTAGGTCTTATAATATGGAAAAACATTAAACAAATAACAATACTGTAAATGGTGCACAGCAACAAGATAGTAGAGACAATAGAACGTTATATTTTAAATTGTTTGGCCATTTTCACATTTGTCACATTTTTTAAACATTTTTTTAACACTTTTTAAAGGGGTTATCCAGGAAAAAACTTTTTTTTATATATATATATCAACTGGCTCCAGAAAGTTAAACAGATTTGTAAATTACTTCTATTAAAAAAAATCTTTATCCTTTCAGTACCTATGAGCTTCTGAAGTTAAGGTTGTTCTTTTCTGTCTAAGTGCTCTCTGATGATACCTGTCTCGGGAACCGCCCAGTTTAGAAGAGGTTTGCTATGGGGATTTTCTTCTAAACTGGGTGGTTCCCGAGACAGGTGTCATCAGAGAGGACTTACACAGAAAAGAACAACCTTAACTTCAGAAGCTCATAAGTACTGAAAGGATTAAGATTTTTTAATAGAAGTAATTTACAACTCTGTTTAACTTTCTGGAGCCAGTTGATATATAAAAAAAAAGTTTTCCCTGGAGTACCCCTTTAAGTCCCTCCTAATGAAGTGGCACAGTATTTGTAAAATGCTGCTGTCTGTTTTAACAGTAAAATCTCCACGGTTAAAGGGAGGGGTACTCCGGCCCTAAGACATCTTATCCCCTATCCAAAGGATAGGGGATAAGATGTCTGACCGCGGGGGTCCCGCCGCTAGGGACCCCCGCAATCTTGCATTCGGTACCCACATCTTTGAGCTGCATGCCGCGCTGCAAGCTCACAAACTGCCCCCGCTATGCAAGTCTATGGGAGGGGGCGTGACGGCCGTCACGCCCCCTCCCATAGACTTGCATAGCGGGGGCGGGGCGTGACGTCACAAGGTGGGCGGAGTCGCAACGTCACGATACTCCGGCCCTGTGGTCCGCACCCAGCAGTTTGTGAGCTGGCAGCGTGGAGTGCAGCTCAAAGAGGTGGGTGCCGAATGCAAGATTGCGGGGGTCCCCAGCAGAGCTTTTAATGTAAAATATTTCCTACATTCTGGGAATGGAAATGGCTTCTCCCCTGTATGAGTTGTTTTTTTTTTAATGTTGATGCACACCTGATTTATAACATTTCCCTCATTCTGGGCATAAAAAACTGCTTCTCTCCTGTGTGAATTCTTTGATGTCTAACAAGATATGAATTTTGAGTAAAACATTTCCCACATTCTAAGCATTGAAATGGCTTCTTATCCATGTGACTTCTTTGATGTTTAACAAGTTGTGATTTCCAAGTAAAACATTTCCTGCATTCTAGGCATGGAAATGGCTTCTCCCCTGTGTGAACTTTTTTATGTTGACGCAGACTTGATTCATAAGGAAAACATTTCCCACATTCTGGGCATGAAAATGGCTTCTCCCCTGTGTGAGTTCTTTTATGATAAACAAAAAGTTTTTTATGAGTAAAACACTTCCCACATTCTGGGCATGAAAATGGCTTTTCCCCTGTGTGAGTTTTTTGATGATAAATAAGATTACTTTTATTAGTATAACATTTCCCACATACTAAACAAAAAAATGGCCTCTCCCCTCTGTGAATACATTGATGGGATACAAGAGATTTGTTTTGAGTAAAACTTTTTCCACATTCTGTACATTGAAATGGCTTCTCTCCTGTGTGAGTTCTTTTATGTCTAAAAAGATGTGATTTCGTAGTAAAACGTTTGTCACATTCTGAACATGGGAACCTCTTCCTTACAGAAGCTCTTCTTCGTTGTCTAAGACTCACGACTGATATAAAAGGATCAAATGCTTTAAAACCTGAAGATCTCAGTCTCTTTGATGTCCGGGTACAGTGACCTGCCAAGAACAAAACTAATTTTATTATGATTTAAACAACAAAAAAGAGGTGGTCTAAACTGCTCAACCCCAAATGCAGTTGTCCATATATACTGGGGGAGCAGATCCTGCCCTTGTAGTCCGTTGCTAGGGGCGATCCCCAGCATAAAAATGCATACAATGGAGGATGCCTGCAGCGGACTACAAGTGCCACAATAGAATCCTACACCAGATAAACGGTGTGGATGTGTAACAATTAGAATACAATACACGAATATGGGTGCACTACTGTGGTAGATGTATACAATGACATTGGCTATCCCTCAACACTGATTAGAGATGAGCGAACTTACAGTAAATTCGATTAGTCACGAACTTCTCGGCTCAGCAGTTGATGACTTTTCCTGCATAAATGAGTTCAGCTTTCAGGTGCTCCGGTGGGCTGGAAAAGGTGGATACAGTCCTAGGAGACTCTTTCCTAAGACTGTATCCACCTTTACCAGCCCACCGGAGCACCTGAAAGCTGAACTAATTTATGCAGGATAAGTCATCAACTGCCGAGCCGAGAAGTTCGTGACAAATCGAATTTACTGTAAGTTCGCTCATCTCTAACACTGATGTTAAAATAGAGACATTTGCCAGAATATCCTTGTATGAAGGACATACCGGAGCCTGCACACCAACGCCAAGGTTTCTCAAGTGGCACGGGACCTAAGACTAAACCTACCTGTGCGTGATAAGCAAAACCAGGGGCCAGTGGGCAATTACAGTAGTAATAGGTCCGACTCACAGCCTCCTCCCAGGTTACCTCCAGTCTGGCTACAAGCACACACAATGGGAGGAGGAAGGCCGACTATAAGCCCCACTCAAATGGGCTGATATGTTGCCAGCCTCACAGTTGGACCTTAAAGGAAAACTGTCAGCTTTCTCCCCCCGCACTAACCAGCGGTACTGGCTGGTAGTGCGGGGGGATGCTTATCAGTTTGATCCTTACAATGCCCGGATCCGCTGGGCCATTCGGTCGTAATCTTCTATTTTCGGTATATGCAAATGAGGTGCTAACTGGCACTGTGACGTCAGTGCCGCTTGCCGCAGCGCCGCCCAGCTCATCAATATTCCTCCCCTCCCTCTGCCTCTCCCTCTTCTCCCCACTCTGTAATGAAGAGAGTGGGGAGGAATATTGATGAGCTGGGCGGCGCTGCAGCAGGCGGCACTGACGTCAGAGTGCCAGTTAGCCCGGTCGGTGCCAGTTAGCACCTCATTTGCATATACCGAAAATAGAAGATTAAGGGAAGAAAGCTGACAGTTTTCCTTTAATGAAATTATAGTATGTCGGGGCCATCGTATGTCGAGGGGTCACTGTACAAATATAATATTAAAATTACATGGGGGACTAGACTCTGAGTGGTATTTATATGTCCCCTTTTTTTTTGATGAGGTATTACTGTTATTGCTTGTTATTTTCTTTCTTTATTTGTGCAGTACTGCCACTTTATTCTGCCTGCTCCTTAACAAAGTTGGTTTATCCAACGAAATGTCGGGAGGGTACACCAGTGATATTTTAATCGCATGGGGACAGACTAACTTAGGGAGCCATTACTGTATATATGCTTAGGAGCAGGCAGAAAAAAAATGGTAGTACTGCACAAATAAAGAACGAAAATAACAAGCAGTAACAGATATTCCTCATCAAAAAAAAAAGGGGACATATAAATACCACTCAGAGTCTAGTCCCCCATGTAATTTTAATATTATATTTGTATATGTGTTCACCTAATAAGTATTTTAAGAGTTTTTGAAATAAAAAGGAGATTTTTTTGACTTACCGTAAAATCTCTTTCTCTATTGGCTCCATTGGGGGACACAGAACCTTGGGTATAGGCTGCTGTCTCTAGGAGGTTGACACTATGGTAACCAAAAAGTCGGCTCCTCCCAGCAGGATATACCCGCCTCCAGGCCACTGAGCAATTCAGTTTTAGTCCAAGAGCAATAGGAGAAGACCGACAGGTCAAAGGAAAAAAAAACATGAACTGTCAGAGAACCAGAAGAAAAATCAACTGTACACTCCCTTGGGCAGAAAACGAAAAGGAACCCCAGAAAAGGGCGGGAGCTGTGTCCCCCAATGGATCCTTCGAGAAAGAGATTTTACGGTAAGTCTAAAAAATCTCCTTTTCTCTATCGGCTCCATTGGGGGACACAGAACCTTGGGACGTACCAAAGCCGTCCCTTGGGTGGGCAGAGAAAAAAGGTCAGGCAGACGGCTGTACCACCGCCGCCTGCAACACTTTACGGCCCAGACGAAAGAATGAACCTGGTAGAATCTCGAAAAAGTGTGAAAAGACGACCAGGTGGCCGCTTTACAGATCTGCGAGGCCGAGGCCTTGTTTCGGAGAGCCCAGGATGCTCCCACAGAGTAGGTGGAATGAGCCAAAACCCTGAAGGGTGGGATCCTCCCCCTACAGCGATAGGCTTCTGAAATAGCACATCGGATCCACCTAGAAATGGTGGCCTTGGAAGCAGGCTGTCCCTTCCGACGACCTTCCGTAAGGACGAAAAAAGAATCGCACTGACGAAAGGAAGAGGAGACAGAAAGATAAGTCCGAACAGCCCGTACAATTTCCAATCTGTGGAGTAAGCGCTCCCTGGGATGAGAAGGAGCGGGACAAAAGGACGGAAGGACGATGTCCTTGTTAAGATGAAAAGCCAAAACAACCTTAGGTAAGAAGGACGGATCTGGCCGGAAAACAACCTTGTCCTGATGAATTATCAGGAAAGGAGAACGGCAAGAAAGAGCTGCCAGTTCAGATACTCTCCTAATGGAAGTAATGGCTGTAAGAAAAGCCACTTTCCATGATAGGAGGCAAAGG
The DNA here is from genome assembly GCF_029499605.1 of Hyla sarda. Lineage (NCBI taxonomy): Eukaryota > Metazoa > Chordata > Amphibia > Anura > Hylidae > Hyla > Hyla sarda. Next base: position 604,286,041 of record NC_079189.1, read on the forward strand.
GGAACCTCCCTAAGAGGCTCAAAAGGTGCGTCCTGAAGAGCGCCTAGAACTAAATTCAAGTTCCAAGGGGGAGAAGGGGACCGGTAAGGAGGGACAGTGTGTGTGCCACGCCCTGAAGGAAGGTGAAAGAGAATGGAAAGGGCCGAAACCTGACCCTTAAGGGAGCTGAGAGCCATCCCTTGTTCCAACCCTGACTGCAAAAAGAAGAGAAGACGGGGAACGGAAAAGGTAACTGGAGAAAAGGTCTGAGTTTTGCACCAACGAAAGTAAGCCCGCCAGGTACGGTGATAAATTTTTGCAAGCCCTGAGCATAGTGCGAATTACATGGGAAGAGAAGCCGTGGGCCCTTAGTACCGTGGTCTCAACCGCCACACCGTCAAATGCAGCGACTGTAAATTGGGGTGGCAAGGGGGACCCTGTGACAGTAGGTCTGGACGAAGTGGAAGACGGAACGGAACGTCGTCCAGAAGCCAGACCACGTCGGCGTACCACGCCCTTCGAGGCCAGTCTGGCGCCACCAGAATGGCGGGGACTCCTTCCGCCTTGAGCTTCCTCAGAACCCTGGGAAGGAGAGGGAGAGAAGGGAACAGGTAGGGCAGGACAAAGCCCGACCACGGAATTACTAGGGCATCCACGGCTAGGGCCAGGGGGTCCCTGGACTTTGACACAAACGTCGGAATTTTCCGGTTGTGTCGAGACGCAAAGAGATCCACGTCTGGGGTCCCCCAGAGGTCGCAGATCTGTGCGAACACCTCCGGAATAAGGGACCACTCTCCGGGGTCGGCTGAGGACCGACTGAGGAAATCCGCTTCCAAGTTAAGCACTCCCGGAATGTGAATCGCCGAAATGGCTGGGACTACTTGTTCAGAGTAGGATCTTTGTCACCTCGGACATGGCTGCTGAGCTGCAAGTGCCGCCCTGCCAATTGATGTACGCCACAGCCGTGGCGTTGTCCGACTGGACACGGACAGGGTGGCCCTGAAGCAGGGACGCCCAATGCTTCAGACAAAGATAGATCGCCCTCAGTTAAAAGATGTTTATGGAAAGAAGAGCTTCTTGGGGAGGCCAGAGGCCTTAAACCGTCTGATCCGTGAAAACACCCCCAGCCCGACAGACTGGCATCTGTCGTGACCACCTGCCAGTGGAGGGGAAGGAACGAATGCCCCTGAAGCAGAAGGGGGGAGCGGAGCCACCAGCGCAGAGACCGACAGATCCGGAGAGGGAGAGCAATTTTGCGATCGAGAGAGAGAGAGGAGACCTGTCCCATCGTGCAAGAATCACCAGCTGAAGAGGACGGTAATGAAACTGGGCAAAGAGTGCGGCCTCCATGGCTGCCACCATCCGACCCAGGACTTCCATGCAAGTACGGATGGAGACCGGGGATGGTATCCGAAGGGAGCGGACTCCCGACAAGAGGGCCAGACGTTTGTCCAGCGGGAGGCGAATTCGAGCCGAGGCCGCGTCGAACTGAAGCCCCAAGAAAACCAGAGACTGGGTGGGGGAGAGAACTGACTTGTCTCGGTTGACCATCCACCCGAAGCGACATAAGGTCTGAAGAGTGAGGTTCACATTCTCCAGAGCCTGGGCTCTGGTGGAGGCCGTCCAAGTAGGGTATCACTGAGACCCTCTTGACCATAACAGAGCTACCACAGGCGCCAGAATCTTGGTAAAGACTCGTGGCGCTGTGGCCAGACCGAAGGGGAGAGCCACAAATTGATAATGACCTTCCTGAACAGCAAAGCGGAGGGAAAAATTGGAATGTGGAAGTAGGCATCCTTGATGTCCACCGAGGAAAAAAACTCCCCTTCATCCATAGATGCCACCACCGAACGGAGAGATTGCATTCAGAAATGGCGGATAAGAAGATGTTGGTTGAGACGTTTGAGATCCAGGATTGTCCTCACAGAACCGTTTTTCTTGGGAACCACGAAAAGACTGGAATAGAAAACCCCGAAAGCGTTCCCTTGAAGGAACTGGAACAATGACACCCTGGACGAGAAGGGATCCCCCGGAAGGGAGGCAAATTCTATCTGGTATCTGTTGGACACCACGTCCCTGACCCAGGAGTCCTGAATGTGTGTGGTCCAAACGTCTCGAAAGAGCAAGAGGCGACCTCCCACCCGAGAAAAAACTGCGGGTGGGGCCGTCCCTTCATGCAGAAGTGGGTTTGCGGTTGCCCGATTTGGCCGCAAAACGGCCGGAACGATTGGTGTCCGACTTCCAAGAGGGACGCGGCTTGAAAAAGGGGACCTTCTTGTCATGTGGAGGCGCCTGGCTGGACCCTTTAGAGGAGCCAGACGTCCGAAAGGACCGAAAGGAAGAAGACTTACCGCGGAAAGAAGTGCTAGACTTGTTTTGAGGTAATAAAGAGCTCTTGCCACCTGTCGCCTCAGAGATAATCTCATCCAGGCGGTTGACGAAAAGTCGGGAACCGGTAAAAGGAATCTCAGTGAGAGACTTCTTAGATGCAGCGTCCGCGTTCCAAGTTTTAAGCCAAATGGAACGACGGAGGGCCACTAGATTACCGGTCGCAAAGGCAGCGCAGTGAGCCGAGTGCAAAAAAGCAGAACACAGAAAGTCTCCAGCTTTGGAACAGACAGTTCTTCCGGGGGAGATCCTGAAAGAATGCCCTGATGGAGTTGGGAATGCCAAACCGAAAGGGCCTTAGACATCCAGGTGGAGGCGAAGGCAGGAAGCAGGGAGGAACCCGCTGCTTCAAAGGCATACGTCGCTAAAGACTCAACCCTTTTGTCTGCTGGATCCTTGAAGGCAGCTGAATCCGCCAGCGGCAAAGTCGTAGCTTTAGAGAGGCGGGAGACCGGAGGATCCACCGACGGAGAGGAAGTCACTTTGGAGACAAGGTCCTTGGTGAAAGGATATCGCGCTTGAACCTTCTTCAGTCCCTGAAACTTCTTCTCAGGATGCTCTAGGTTAAAGGTGTCTCTTATGGCCATAACCAATAAGTTCACCATGTCCACTGAGTCCGAACGGTCCTCTGAATCGGATGCCGAATTGGAAACCTCGTCCGCCAGTTCTCCAGGAGAGTGCGAACGAGTGGAGGCGGCCCTAGAAGAGGGAGACTTCGACCTGGTACGTGGCTCAGGAGAGCCAGAGCGGTGACCACGGGAACGTCCCCTAAAAGAGAGACGTGTGTGAGCTGAAGAAGCGGTCGGGCGAGACCTGTGAGAGGAACGCCCGTGTCTGCCAGAAGACTCAGGTGAGTAAGAGGAGACACTTATGTGAAGCATAGGGAGAAGGGGAACGGGACCTTCTAGAGGGCCGATGAAGGGTAGACCTCTCCAAGGCAGTCACCACAGAACGGGAGACCTGTGCCAAGTCGGAACCTAGGGAGAGAAAAATAATCACCTATGCTGAAGAACTTACCATGGAGTCTTCATGGAGTCTTCAGTCAGCATTGTCCCTGCAGCAAGCCAAGCTCATAGCGAGGCGAACAGGGAGGAAGGGGGACCCGGACCCATGAGGTACAACCCCAAGCGCTGACCGTTGGCGAGAGGGGGTTAACAGTACATCCAAGATGCCTGCCACCTCTCGCAATGGGGAAACAGTGAACGCTATGTTCCTGAGTCCCCACCTGAAAACAGAAATAAAAAGGAATAAAGCACTAACACATTCCCTAATCCTAAAAAATTTAAAGAAATATGAGACCTGGTCTGGAGACCACCAGACCAGTGTCCATCTCCTTAAGACACTAAGCAAAAACTGAATTGCTCAGTGGTCTGGAGGCGGGTATATCCTGCTGGGAGGAGCCGACTTTTTGGTTACCATAGTGTCAACCTCCTAGAGACAGCAGCATATACCCAAGGTCTGTGTCCCCCAATGGAGCCGATAGAGAAAGTAAAATGTTATATTTAGGGGGGATCCCAAATATTGGGAACTAGTCCCATCTGGGCTCAGATGGGAATTTGTGATTAGAAAGAAAAGAACAACTCAACTTCAGCATCTGATAAGTACTGGAAGGATTAATATTTTTTAATAGAAGCAATTTATAACTCTATTTAACTTTCTGGAGCCAGTTGATATGAAAAAAAAGTTTTTTTCCTGGAATACCACTTTCATTCCTGAACTAACTAGGGACTGGTTTCTTTACGCTAAACTTCATGGTTTTCTCTAGAACCCTACCCTCTGTTTCTGTTGCCTCTTGATCCCGGACTCCTTTATCGAATCGGTTTGTGCTCAGTCTACACATCCTGGCTGTCGTGTTTTTTTTTTTACTCTATACCAATAGTCTCAAATTGTGGCCCTCAAGATAAAGCAAAACTTCAACTTCCAGCATGCCCGGACAGCTATTGGTTTCTTTACACTAAACTTCCTAGTTTCTCTAGAACCCTGCCCTCTGTTTCTGTTGTCTCTCCATCTCTGACTCCTTTTGAATCGGTTTGTGCTCAGTCTACCCTTCCTGGCCGTGCTATTATTTTACTCTTTACCAGACATCTCAAACTTTGGCCCTCCAGTTGTTGCAAAACTTCAACTCCCAGCATGCCTGGACAGCCAACGGCATGCAGGGAGTTGGGAGTTTTGCAACATCTGGAGGGCCGCAGTTTGAGACAACTGCTCTATACTATGTTTCAGTCCACAGTAGTCCCCCAAAATACGATGGCCCGACATACGATCATTTCAACATACGATGGCTTCTCAGAGTCAGCATCTACATACGATGCTTCTGTGTGTTGGGGCCATCGCAAAAACAGCAATCTGGCAGCGCAAACTGCTTCAGCTGCCACCGGATAGCCGTTTAATGTGCCCCTTGTGCCCTGCTCAATGATGCTTACAGTCCCCGCCACTCCTCTGCTGCCGCATCACTAGGCACATTGCTGCTGCCCTGCGACATCGCCCTTCGTTGCCACTCACGCCACCTCGTTGTCCAATAGGGGCAACGTGATGACGCGACGGAGAGCGACAGCCAGGGCAGCGGCGACGTGGTGATAAGGCAGCATAAGAGCGGCGAACTGATGGGCTTAAGAGGTGGAGACTCGTGAGTATCATTGAGAATCTATCTATATGTGCCTCCATGTATAGTGTCAGTGTTCCCTCAACATACGATGGTCCGCCTGGAACCAATTATCCTGCCAAGCTCCAAAAGTTTCCGACAGTCAGTCCTCTCTACTGGCGCTGTCTCTTGGAACAGGTATCGATGAAACACATCTGGTGGCCTAGTCGACGTCTCCGGAATTTCTGGTAAAATCTTTTTTTCCCACACTACAATTGGCATTCCTGTCTCGCTCAGGGTTCTATGGTCTCTTATAAAAGGGGCCTCCTCAGCGCCACACATATCACTATCCCCCGCCTATAGACACCTAACAGAGAAGATTTGGGTTTCTTGCATTCCATTATGCGAATGGAGGATCTGACTGCCCATGATGATGCCCCCTGGGCCATATGTCCCAACACATGGTTTTGTTTTTGTGAACTCGGTGACTTACCCTAACGGGTATCAGCCCATTTGTCTAGCGCAGAGATGTAGATGGTGTCCTAACCTCTCCTTTCCCCCTTCTCCACTTGCATTTTCTTGTTTTCCTTGCTCTTTGCTTATCCATGCCTATTCTCTTGCTCTATTTTCTTTTCTGAACATGTCCTTGCTTTTTCGTAGTCCTATGGATAGCCCGTATTAGTCCTTTGTGGATTTCTGGTATAGTTTTTTTATGTGCCATTATCATTGTATACTTGTCATACAGTGGAACATAAGTGCTTTTCACTTTCCCGTACTTATTAAGGTGACACGACTGTTACACTGCATTTAAGGGTTACTACTCACCTGAAAGGTCACCTGTAGGAATATCCTCCTTATACTGCTCATCACTCCTCACATCTGTCTCTTCTTCCTTCATGTCTATAATATTATTATAGATCAGATCTTTCCCTGTAGGAATGTCCTCCTTATACTGCTCATCACCCCTCACGTCTGTTGCTTCTTCTTCTTCCCCTCCCCTTATTTCTGTAATATTAATATGGAACAGATCTTCCCTTGTAGAAATGTCCTTCATATACTGCTCATCACCCCTCACGTCTGTTGCTTCTTCTTCTTCCCCTCCCCTTACTTCTGTAATAATAATATGGAACAGATCTTCCCTTGTAGAAATGTCCTCCTCATACTGCTCATCACCGCTCACATCTGTCTCTGGAGGATTAATTTTATTCAGATCTTCACACTGATTCAGAAGCTGTGAGAGGAATATAGGAATAGTATCAGACAGTAGGAGAAGTAAAGTTGAATATTTTATATGAGCAGATAAGATCATTAATTGTCATGAGGAATAAAAATGACAGGAGGAGTTATCTGAGCCCCATAGCTGCAGGTCTCCTAGAAGCCGGACATAGATATTAGATGATGGATCAATAACCTCAGGACCCTCATACACATGTATATCCCCCATGGCTAGACAGGCTTCAGGTTGTGTCAGTGGAGGAGATCAGCTCCTGCCAGACACCTCTGGGGTTTGTCTCGGGGGAAATAAAGGATCAGATGGGTATAAATCCAACCTGTTGGTTCCTTATTCCAACCAGCAGTCTCCATAGCCAGAAAACTGTGAGAAGATCCAGACAACATGTAATGTCTATGGTCGGCTTTAATCCTGTCATCTCCACCTTTCTCATTCCACAAGTATAAAGCATATAATACTGTAGGATAAAACAAGACTGAACACAAGAGCTTCACAGCCCTTCTACAGATCATAGGGAATATCTCCATCTACCTGATCCTGATCCTGTGGAAGAAGAGGACGGGGACACCTCTCTGCTGCTGTTCTCTTACTGGATCTGACTGTAGGGAACACATACAGAGATTGAATTCATTCTTTACATAGAAATAATGAGAGGACGTGTGTATATAGTCATGTCTATTACCTGCTGATGTGAGGGTCTGCTGATCCTCCATCATCACCTGATCCTTGTACTGATCCTTGTGTCCTTCTACATACTCCCACTCCTCCATGGAGAAATAGACCGCCACGTCCTGACACCTTATAGGAACCTGACACACAATGATACAGTCATCACCCCGACCCCTCCAGTGGTATTACTGTATAATGTCCCAGCATTCCCAGCAGTGTCACCTCTCCAGTCATCACCAGACCCCTCCATTACTGTATAATGTCCCAGCATTCCCAGCAGTGTCACCTCTCCAGTCATCACCAGACCCCTCCATTACTGTATAATGTCCCAGCATTCCCAGCAGTGTCACCTCTCCAGTCATCACCAGACCCCTCCATTACTGTATAATGTCCCAGCAGTGTCACCTCTCCAGTCATCACCAGACCCCTCCATTACTGTATAATATCCCAGCATTCCCAGCAGTGTCACCTCTCCAGTCATCACCAGACCTGTCAGGATCCAGGCAAGCGGCTGGTGAGGACACTGGAAGTGGATCCTCTGAACCAGAGAGGTGATGGCGTGGGCCGTACCAGGGGAAAGGAGTCTAAGGGGTTACTGGTATTCACCAGAGCCCGCCGCAAAGCGGGATGGACTTGCTGCGGCAGGTAACCCCCAGGTCGTTCCTCCCAGTAGCGACTCAACCTCTCTGGCGGCTGAGATGGCGCGGTACAAAAGGACAAGGCAAGGTCAGACGTAGCAGAAAGGTCAGGGCAGGCGGCAAGGTTCGTAGTCAGGGGCAACAGCAGAGATTCTGGAAACACAGGCAAGGACACACTGGAACGCTTTCACTAGGCACTAGGCAACAAGATCCGGCAGGGACAGGAAGGGGAAGTGCTGTTTTATAGGGGAAACAGTGATTAGACTAGATTGGGCCAGGCACCAATTAGTGGTGCACTGGCCCTTTAAATTTCAGAGAGCGGGGCCGCGCTCGCCGGGCAGGGACAGAGGAAGGACGGAGCGGGTGAGAAGGGACATGGGATGCGATCCATGAACGGGCACGTCCCGTCCCACGGATCGCATCCCCTCCGGTGACAGGGTAGCAGCGCTCTCGGTCAGCAGCGCCGACCGGAGCGCTGAAAGCAGAGTAACGCCGCGAGCGCTCCGGGGAAGCAGCGGGACCCGGAGCGCTCGGCGTTACAGTAGATCCCCCCCCCCCCTTGGGTCTCCCCTTCTTTTTGGAACCCAGAAATCTACGAATGAGTTCCTTATCAAGGATATTGATCTCGGGTTCCCCAGGACCTCTCTTCGGGGCCACAATTCTCCCAATCAACAAGAAAAAATCTTTTACCTCGGACAACCCTGGAGGCGAGAATCTCTTTCACAGAGAAGATATCAGAGGATCCAGAGACAGGAGCAGGAAGAATGACTTTGGGAGAATAGCGGTTAAGAACAACAGGTTTGAGTAGAGAGACATGGAAGGAGTTAGGAATACGGAGAGAGGGGGGCAGATGAAGTTGGTAAGAGACCGGGTTGATTTGTTTTTTGACTTTGAAAGGCCCTAAAAATCGGGGGCCCAACTTGTAACTGGGTACACGGAATCGAATATACTTAGCAGAAAGCCATACCTTGTCACCAGGGGAAAATACCGGAGGAACCCTTCTCTTTTTATCAGCATGCACCTTCATTCGAGATGAGGCCAGTAGAAGCGACTTTTGAGTCTCACGTCAAATGGAAGAAAAATCTTGCGTCAATTCATCAACGGCAGGAACCCCAGAGGAAGTGGGGATAGGGAGGGGGGGAAGCGGGTGACGGCCGTACACCACAAAAAAATTTAGAAACAAACTGGACACCTCTGTCTGAAACGATGTGCGTGGGAAGCCCGTGGAATCGAAAAATATGAAGAAAAAATTGTTTCGCCAATTGAGGCGCAGAAGGAAGACCCGGCAGAGGAACAAAATGAGCCATTTTAGAAAAATGATCAACGACCACCCAGATGACTGTATTATTGCGGGAAGGTGGCAGATCGGTGATGAAGTCCATACCAATATGGGACCATGGCTGTTCAGGTACAGGTAAAGGAAGGAGGAGACCTGCCGGCTTCTGGCGTGGAGTCTTGTCACGGGCACAGGTAGTACAACCCTGAACAAAATCAGTCACATCCTTCTGCAAGGTGGGCCACCAATAGTGTCTGGAAATCAACTGCTCTGACTTCTTGACACCAGCATGTCCGGCCAAAAGGGACGAATGACCCCATTTAAGAATTTTGTGGCGAAGGCGTGAAGGTACAAAGGTCTTCCCTGGAGGAACTTGCACAAGAGTGGTAGGAGCGGAGGAGATGAGACACTCAGGAGGTATGATGTGCTGTGGAGGGGCTTCAGATTCGGAAACATCGGTGGAACGTGATAGTGCGTCAGCTCTAACGTTCTTGTCAGCTGGACGAAAATTAATTTCAAAATTGAAGCGGGCAAAAAACAATGTCCATCTAGCTTGACGAGGATTTAATCGCTGGGCAGTCTGGAGATACGATAAATTTTTATGGTCCGTGTAAATGATGATGGGATGCAGGGACCCTTCTAAAAGATGTCTCCACTCCTCGAGTGCCAATATAATAGCTAAAAGCTCACGATCTCCAATCGAATAATTTTTTTCTGCAGGAGAGAAGGTCTTGGAGAAAAAGCCACACGTGCGATTTATCCCCGTAGTGGTCTTTTGAGTTAAAACGGCACCAGCACCAACAGAAGAAGCATCTACTTCAAGGATAAAAGGCTTTGAGGGGTCAGGCCTGGACAGGACAGGTGCAAAAGCGAAGGAAGCCTTGAGCAGATTAAAGGACTCCTCCGCCATAGATGGCCAGGACCTCGGGTTCGCGTCCTTTTTGGTCAACGCTACAATAGGAGCAACGATGGTGGAGAAGTGGGGAATAAATTGACGATAGTAATTAGCGAACCCGAGAAAGCGTTGGATAGCTCGCAATCCAGAGGGGCGTGGCCAATCCAGAACCGCAGAGAGTTTGACAGGATCCATTTGAAGGCCTTGGCTGGACACAATGTAACCCAAGAAAGGTAGACTACTGCGTTCAAAGAGACACTTTTCTATCTTAGCGTAAAGGTGATTTTTGCGTAGGCGCTGTAACACCTGACGGACATAGAGGCGATGTTCTACAGGGTTAGAAGAAAAAATAAGAATGTCATCCAGGTAGACCACTACACAGGTATATAGCAAGTCACGAAAAATCTCATTGACAAAGTCCTGGAAAACTGCTGGGGCGTTGCAAAGGCCGAAAGGCATGACAAGATACTCAAAATGTCCGTCACGGGTGTTGAATGCAGTTTTCCACTCGTCTCCTTTACGTATACGGATAAGATTATAAGCCCCTCTTAGATCGAATTTGGTAAAAATTTTCGCTCCCCGCAGACGGTCAAACAATTCAGAGATAAGGGGGAGTGGGTAACGATTCTTAACGGTAATTTTATTTAAACCGCGGTAATCGATGCATGGGCGTAGGGGTCCATCTTTCTTAGCAACGAAGAAGAATCCTGCTCCAGCAGGAGACGAAGATTTTCTGATAAATCCTTTTTTTAGATTTTCTTGAATATACTCGGAAATGGCTTGGGTCTCTGGGGCAGAGAGCGGATAAATCCTGCCACGCGGTGGAGAAGTACCAGGAAGCAAGTCAATAGGGCAGTCAAAGGGTCTGTGTGGATGTAAGACCTCTGCTTGCTTTTTACAAAAAACATCGGAAAAGTCCTGGTAGGCCTTAGGCAGGCCTGGCAGAGAAGAAGCGATGGTTACTTGACTGATGGGTAAGGTCTTAAGGCATCGCAGGTGACAGGTAGGACCCCAACTTCTAATGTCCCCAGAAGACCAGTCGAGAGTAGGAGAGTGGAGCTGGAGCCAAGGCAAGCCTAGTAAAACTTGAGAAGTACAGTTGGGAAGCACAAAAAATTCAATCTCCTCATGATGGAGGACACCTACGTTCATGCACAAGGGCACAGTGCGATAGTACACGGTACAGTCCAGATTCTGTCCACTGACAGAAGAAATGAAGGGAGGCTTGTCGAGACGGGTCACAAGGATGTTGAATCTGTTGACTAATGAGGCCTCAATGGAGTTACCTGTTGAACCTGAGTCCAGAAAGGCCACGGCAGAAAAGGCAGATTTAGCAGGCAAAGAAATCCGTACAGGAATAGTTAAGCGTGGAGAGGTAGAATCCACACCCAGTAACGCCTCTCCCACGTTTACTAGGTGCGTGCGTCTTCCCAGACGCGGAGGACGAATAGGACAGTCCTTCAGGAAATGCTCGGAGCTCGCACAGTAAAGGCAAAGGTTCTCCTGCGGCGAGTCGTCTCAAATTGGGTCAGGCGAGACCGATCCACTTGCATAGCCTCCTCGGCGGAAGGCACAGTCACAGGTTGCAGCGGATGCTGGAAGAGAGGTGTTGAGCGGGGAAACCGCCTGGTGTGAACGAGATCCTTTTCTTGGCGTAGCTCCTGTCGCCTTTCTGAAAAACGCATACCAATGCGGGTGGCCAAATGGATTCGTTCAGACAGGGTTGAGGGTATCTCTCGTGCGGCCAGAACATCTTTGAAGTGGCTGGATAAACCCTTCTTGAAGGTCGCGCAGAGAGCCTCATTATTCCAGGCTAATTCTGAGGCAAGAGTCCGGAACTGAATGGCGTAATCGCCCACTGAAGAGTTTCCTTGAACAAGATTCAACAAGGCCGTCTCGGCAGAAGAAACCCGGTCTGGTTCCTCAAAAACAGAGCGTATTTCTGAGAAGAAGGTTTGGACTGAAGCGGTGGCAGGATCGTTGCGGTCCCAAAGCGGAGTGGCCCAAGACAACACCTTTCCAGAGAATAAGCTGACCACGAATGCCACCTTAGACCGTTCCGTGGGAAACTGGTCAGCCAATAGCTCCAAGTGCAGAGAACATTGGGTCAGGAAGCCACGGCACAACTTAGAGTCTCCATCAAACTTATCCGGAAGAGAAAGACGGACTCTGGTGCTGGAAGCGGCAGCTTGCAGTTGAGGAACTGGCGGAGAAGATGGCTGTAGAGGCAGAAGTTGCTGAACCATTGCAGTCAGTTGTGACAACTGATGTCCTTGTTGGACTACTTGTTGAGACTGTTGGGCCACAACGGAGGAAAGGTCTCCAAGGCTAGGTAGAGGCACCTCAGCGGAATCCATGGCCGGATCTACTGTCAGGATCCGGGCAAGCGGCTGGTGAGGACACTGGAAGTGGATCCTCTGAACCAGAGAGGTGATGGCGTGGGCCGTACCAGGGGAACGGAGTCTAAGGGGTTACTGGTATTCACCAGAGCCCGCCGCAAAGCGGGATGGACTTGCTGCGGCAGGTAACCCCCAAGTCGTTCCTCCCAGTAGCAAATCAACCTCTCTGGCGGCTGAGATGGCGCGGTACAAAAGGACAAGGCAAGGCAAGGTCAGACATAGCAGAAAGGTCAGGGCAGGCGGCAAGGTTCGTAGTCAGGGGCAACAGCAGAGATTCTGGAAACACAGGCAAGGACACACTGGAACGCTTTCACTAGGCACCAAGATCCGGCAGGGACAGGAAGGGGAAGTGCTGTTTTATAGGGTAAACAGTGATTAGACTAGATTGGGCCAGGCACCAATTAGTGGTGCACTTGCCCTTTAAATTTCAGAGTGCCGGCGCGCGCGCCCTAGAAAGCGGGGCCGCGCGCGCCGGGCAGGGACAGAGGAAGGACGGAGCGGGTGAGAAGGAACATGGGATGCGATCCGTGAACGGGCACGTCCCGTCCCACGGATCGCATCCCCTCCGGTGACAGGGTAGCAGCGCTCTCGGTCAGCAGCGCCGACCGGAGCGCTGCAAGCAGAGTAACGCCGCGAGCGCTCCGGGTCCCGCGTTACAAGACCCCTCCATTACTGTATAATGTCCCAGCAGGGTCACCTCTCCAGTCATCATCAGACCCCTCCATTACTGTATAATGTCCCAGCATTCCCAGCAGTGTCACCTCTCCAGTCATCACCAGACCCCCCATTACTGTATAATGTCCCAGCAGTGTCACCTCTCCAGTCATCACCAGACCCCTCCGTTACTGTATAATGTTCCAGCATTCCCAGCAGTGTCACCTCTCCAGTCATCACCAGACCCCTCCATTACTGTATAATGTCCCAGCATTCCCAGCAGTGTCACCTCTCCAGTCATCCCCAGACCCCTCCATTAGTGTATAATGTCCCAGCATTCCCTACAGTGTCACCTCTCCAGTCATCCCCAGATCCCTCCATTACTGTATAATGTCCCAGCATTCTCAGCAGTGTCACCTCTCCAGTCATCACCAGACCCCTCCATTACTGTATAATGTCCCAGCATTCCCAGCAATGTCACCTCTCCAGTCATCACCAGACCCCTCCATTACTGTATAATGTCCAAGCAGTGTCACCTCTCCAGTCATCACCAGACCCCTCCATTACTGTATAATGTCCCAGCATTCCCAGCAGTGTCACCTCTCCAGTCATCACCAGACCCCTCCATTACTGTATAATGTCCCAGCATTCCCAGCAGTGTCACCTCTCCAGTCATCACCAGACCCCTCCATTACTGTATAATGTCCAAGCAGTGTCACCTCTCCAGTCATCACCAGACCCCTCCATTACTGTATAATGTCCCAGCATTCCCAGCAGTGTCACCTCTCCAGTCATCACCAGACGCCTCCATTACTGTATAATGTCCCAGCATTCCCAGCAGTGTCACCTCTCCAGTCATCACCAGACCCCTCCATTACTGTATAATGTCCCAGCAGTGTCACCTCTCCAGTCATCACCAGACCCCTCCATTACTGTATAATGTCCCAGCATTCCCAGCAGTGTCACCTCTCCAGTCATCACCAGACCCCTCCATTACTGTATAATGTCCCAGCATTCCCAGCAGTGTCACCTCTCCAGTCATCACCAGACCCCTCCATTACTGTATAATGTCCCAGCATTCCCAGCAGTGTCACCTCTCCAGTCATCACCAGACCCCTCCATTACTGTATAATGTCCCAGCAGTGTCACCTCTCCAGTCATCACCAGACCCCTCCATTACTGTATAATGTCCCAGCATTCCCAGCAGTGTCACCTCTCCAGTCATCGTCAGACCTCTCCATTACTATATAATGTCCCAGCAGGGTCACCTCTCCAGTCAGCAGCTCCATCATCTTGTTGATCAGATCTAGAATCTTCTGTTCATTCATTTCCTCATGTATCAGAGAGTGAGGTGGGGGCCCCGGGATTGGGCTCAACGTTTTTTCCCATCCTTCAGACACAGAAGTCCAACAGCGCCCACTAGTGGACTTCTTCACTACTATGTAATCCTGTTTAATGAGAGACACATTAATATCACTACATACATTCCCAGAATCCTTCACCTCTCCAGTAGAGATGAGCGAACTTCCAGTAATTCGATTCGTCACAAACTTCTAGGACTCCTAGGACTGTATCCACCTTTTCCAGCCCACCGGAGCACCTGAAAGCTGAACTCATTTATGCAGGATAAAGACAGCAACCGCCGAGAGGAGAAGTTTGTGATGAATCGAATTACTGTAAGTTCGTTCATCTCTACTCTCCAGTCATATCCATCTGTAATTACATATACTGTATAATAATCAGGTCATGTGACATCACTCCCAGAATCCCTCACCTCTCCAGTCATATCCATCTGTTATTACATAGATAAGAATGAGGTCATGTGACATCACTCCCAGAATCCCTCACCTCTCCAGTCATATCCATCTGTTATTACAGAGATAAGAATGAGGTCATGTGACATCACTCCCAGAATCCCTCACCTCTCCAGTCATATCCATCTGTTATTACATAGATAAGAATGAGGTCATGTGACATCACTCCCAGAATCCCTCCCCTCTCCAGTCATATCCATCTGTTATTACATAGATAAGAATGAGGTCATGTGACATCACTCCCAAAATCCCTCACCTCTCCAGTCATATCCATCTGTTATTACAGAGATAAGAATGAGGTCATGTGACATCACTCCCAGAATCCCTCACCTCTCCAGTAATCCGGAAGAGTATTTCTAGGGTGAGGTCTATTATCCTGTCGGCCATCTTGTTCCTGTCTCTCTCCATGGTTGATCAGGAGACTTCTCTTATATAGAAGATATCAGCAGAGGATCCTGGGTTGGAGGAACCTGAAGGGAAGAAGAGGATCCAGTGTAAAATCCCATATAAACCCGACCTTAGGACTCAGGTCAGAGGAGAGATAAGATGGCGGACACCACATGGTCAGTATCTCCAAACAGGGAGGTGTTTGGTGGGGGAGGGGTCTCATCTGTAGAGGGGGAGGAGTTTTTGGGTAAACAGTGAAGGCCGGTATGGGGGGGCAGGTAAAAGGGGGAGGGGCAGGATATAAGGGACAGTCAGGTTGGGATCAGATAGATCATAGTGAAGATTTTAACCCCTTCCCGCACCATGATGTAACTATACGCTGTAGTTCGGACTATCTTCCCACATGAGGACATACAGTTATGTGGCAGGAGAGGTGTCCATGATATCAGGAGATAATGGCGGCTGTAATGTACAGACAACATCCCGCTGAAAGGAACAAGATAATGGTCACATGGAGCCAATGGGTTACTAGGGCAACCTGGGGCCTAGCGAAGGATCCTAGACCTGCCAAAGATATGGCCGAATAGATTGGGGCTAAAAACCTTCCTAAATGATGGAATACTGTCCTGTACTCACTGCAGAGTGTAATTACTTATAAAACACAATATAAGGAATATTACAGTATAATCTCCCAGTGTCGTTTAATCACCCCTTATTACCCCCGTGTATCATTTCATCCCCCCCCTTTTATACCCTGTGCCATCTTACTCCCCCCCTGCGTTGTGCCAAATTATCCCCCCTTACCCCCTGTGCCACATCATTTGCCCTTGATCCCCCTGTGACATTTCATTCCCCCTTTATTACCCTCTGTGTAAACACATCACCCCCCTCTTTAAGAAGGGGCAAAGGGGAATAGAGGGGAATGAAATGGCACAGGGGGTGGTAAAGAGGAAGTGATGAATTTGCACAGAGGGCAATATAGGGGGAATTAAATAGCACAGGGGGATCAAGAGGAAATGATATGGCACAGGGTGTAATAAAGGGGGGGGGGATTTGGCACAGGGGGAATAAAGTGGCTCGGGGGGGGGGGGGGGATTAGGGAAGGAGGGGGGTGAGTGATAAGGCCGGCGGACGTATAGATGCAGGAGATCACTGTTTAAACATCGGTCTTCTGCTTCTGTGCTCGGGCTTGTGCAGGGGGTGCAGCGGGGGCCTGGGCCCCTTACTGGGGTATTGGCTGTACCCCCTCATGGCGGCCCTGTGTACAAGGTAGGGACGGTGCAGTGCCGTAGATTGTGATTTGCAATAGATTGTGATGGAGTGACTCAGCAGTTTTCCCTGCTCGAGCGCTCCGCCTCCATCACATTCTATAGGCTGACACTCGCACACCACCCCCCCAACCATTGGTTACTGCGGGGGCTGGGGGGGTGCGAGTGTCACGTGACATATGTAATACTCACGCATCGCAGCTCACGGCAGTCTCACTTGGGCTATCACAGGGAGAGGATCTCTCCCTGTGATAGCCCGAAGCTGCACGGAGCTCTCATGGCCTTTGTGGCCCAATTCCGAGAGCGGTATTGGGCCACAGAAGCTAATACTTTTACTGTTTTATTGTCACCCGCCAGCGCACTTGTTCGCCACCGCTATCAGGATCCCTATGCCCGATAGCGCAGTCAACCGCTTGCCTCCCCGCCCGCTGCTCTACTCCCCGTCCCCTGTTAACTCTCAGGGAATGTGGAACAGAAAGTAGAGCAGCGGGCGCCGCTAAAGTAGTACTGCGCATGCGCAGCACTACGCAAATGCTAAAGTAGTACTGCGCATGCGCAGCACTACGCAATTAGCGTAGGTAGGTAGCGTAGCCGTACATCAGTGTAGGTTGTAATTTTGCATAGTTTAGCATTAATAGTGAAAGGGGGTTACATAGTTAGTATGGTTGAAAAAAGACATACGTCCATCAAGTCCAACCAGGGAATTGAAGGGAAGGGTGTAAGGGGATAAGGGAAAGGGATGTAGTTTTATAATTCTGCATAAGCATTAATGTTATTTTGTTCCTGGAATGTATCTAACCCTGTTTTAAAGCTGTTAATTGTTCCTGCTGTGACCAGTTCCTGAGGTAGACCGTTCCATAAATTCACAGTCCTCACGGTAAAGAAGGCGTGCCGCCCCTTTAGACTAAACCTTTTCTTCTCCAGACGGAGGGAGTGCCCCCTCGTCCTTTGGGGGGGTTTAACCTGGAACAGTTTTTCTCCATATTTTTTGTATGGGCCAATCATATACTTATATACGTTTATCATATCCCCCCTTAAACGTCTCTTCTCAAGACTAAACAATTGTAACTCCTTTAATCGCTCCTCATAGCTAAGATGTTCCATGCCCCATATTAGTTTAGTCGCGCGTCTCTGCACCCTTTCCAACTCCGCAGTGTCCCTTTTATGTACAGGCGACCAAAACTGAGCAGCATATTCCAGGTGAGGCCGTACCAATGCTTTATAAAGGGGGAGTATTATGTCCCTGTCCCTTGAGTCCATGCCTCTTTTTATACATGACAATATCCTGCTGGCTTTGGAAGCAGCAGCCTGACATTGCATGCTATTCTGTAGTCTGTGATCTACAAGTACACCCAGATCCTTCTCTACCAGTGACTCTGCCAGTTTAATCCCCCCTAAGACATACGACGCATGCAGGTTATTAGTACCCAGATGCATAACTTTACATTTATCCACATTGAACCTCATTTGCCAAGTGGATGCCCAGACACTTAGTCTATCCAAGTCATCCTGTAACTTATGCACATCCTCTATAGACTGTACTGTGCTACAAAGCTTGGTGTCATCTGCAAAGATAGAAACAGAGCTGTTAATACCATCCTCTATATCATTGATAAATAAATTAAACAACAGGGGGCCCAGTACTGAACCTTGGGGTACACCACTAATAACCGGGGACCAATCAGAGTACGAATCATTGACCACCACTCTCTGGGTACGATCCATGAGCCAGTGTTCAATCCAGTTACAAACTAAAATTTCCAAACCCAAAGACCTTAACTTACCTGTCAGACGTCTATGAGGGACAGTATCAAACGCTTTAGCAAAATCCAGAAACACTATATCCACAGCCATTCCTCTATATACACAGCCCCCCTCTATATACACAGCCCCCCTCTATATCCACAGCCATTCCTCTGTCAAGGCTTCTACTCACATCTTCATAAAAGCAAATTAGATTGGTTTGACAACTTCTATCCTTAGTAAACCCATGCTGGCTATCACTTATAATACTATTATCCCCTATGTGTTCCTGTATGTAATCCCTTATAAATCCTTCAAACTATTTACCCACAATGCACGTTAGACTTACCGGTCTATAATTGCCTGGCGAAGACCTAGAGCCCTTCTTAAAGATTGGTACCACATTAGCTTGCGCCAGTCCCTTGGCACAATACCAGACAATCTCTAAATATCATGAACAGGGGTACAGATATTACTGAACTTACCTCTCTAAGAACTCTTGGGTGTAGTCCATCCGGCCCTGGAGATTTGCTTACATTTACTTTACTTAACTTACCTTGTACCATCTCTACATTAAGCCAGTTCAATACATTATATGATGTGTTACCAGCACTGACCTGTACATGATGTGTTACCAGCACTGACCTGGCCAATGTCAGCTCCTTCTTCCATAGTATATCTGCGTTGTTGGAAATGATCAGATCCAACAAGGCATCACTTCTTGTTGGGTCCTCCACAAACTGTCCCATAAAATTATCCTGCAATAAATTTAGGAATTTTCTCCCCTTTGTAGTTTTAGCCAACCCCGGACCCCAATCTATATCTGGATAGTTAAAATCTCCCATTATTACCACTGTACCTGCCCGGGCGGCCCTCTCTATTTGTTTATGCAGCCGACCTTCTATCTCTTCAGTGATATTAGGGGGTCTGTAGATTACCCCAAATATTATTTTTTCAGTATTTCCCTCCTTTTGTAATTCTACCCACAGTGATTCCACATCCTCAGAATCATCACACACTATGGCATCGTTCACACTGACTTTCATACCACTTCTTACATACAGACAGACTCCACCACCTTTTCTGTTCAATCTATCCTTGGGAAACAATGTAAACCCCTGCAGATTGACAGCCCAGTCATGCGAGGAGTCCAGCCATGTCTCAGTGACCCCAACTATATCACCAGCCATGTCTCAGTGACCCCAATTATATAATTATGTTCCTCCAGTATCAAGGCCTCAAGCTCCCCCATTTTATTTGCTAGGCTTCTGGCATTTGTGAACATACACTTTACATTTCCATTAAGTTTTACACATATAGTCTCACTAATGGGATTTTCAGAGTTATTGGGGTTAATGTTATTATTTGAGTTATAAGGGCTATTTGTACTATTTAAGTTATTGGGGCTAATGGGATTTTTTGAGTTATTGGTTCTAACGTTATTATTTAAGTTATTGGGGCTAACGGTATTTTTTGAGTTATTGGGTCTAACGTTATTATTTAAGTTATTGGGGCTAACTGTATTTTTTGAGTTAATGGGGCTTATTGTAGTTATTGAGTTATTGGACTTGTAGCAACGCAGGAAGATGACGGAGCTGGAACAGGGGTGGTAAGTTAGGCTCTCCAGGTAATAACCCATTTTTTTGGTGTTTTTCTTCTCGTTTCAGATATGTGAATGCGGAGGACAACATCGGAATCGGTGGACTATGACGATGACCTGCATTTTTATCTTTTCTTTTAATAAAATGGTTAACGAGGGCTGTGGGGGAGTGTTTTTCTCATAAATCTGTTTTAACTTGTGTGTGCTTTTTTTCTTTGTTATTACTTTACAGGCTTAGTAGTGGAAGCTGTCTTGTAGACGGAGTCCATTACTAAGTCGGGGCTTAGCATTAGCCCCAAAAACAGCTAGCGCTAACCCACAATTATTACCCCGGTACCCAACGCCACAGGGGTACCGGGAAGAGCCAATACCAATAGGCCCAGAGCACCAAATATGGCGCTCTTGGGCCTAGGCGGTAACAGGCTGGTGTTATTTAGGCTGGGGAGGGCCAGTAACGATGGTCCTCGCCCACCCTGGTAATGTCAGGCTGTTGCTGTTTGGTTGGTATTTGGCCGAAAATGAAAAGACGGGGAACCACACACATTTTTTTTTTTTTTAGAAAAAAAAAAAAAGTGTGTGGTTCCCAGTCTTCATTTTCTAGGAAAAACACTCCCCCACAGCCCTCGTTAACCATTTTATTAAAAGAAAAGAAAAAAAATGCCGGTTATCGTCGAAGTCCACCGATTCTGATGTAGTCCTCCGCATTCACGTATCTGAAACGAGAAGAAAAACACAAAAAAAAATGGGTTATTACCTGGAGAGCCTAACTTACCACCCTTGTTCGAGCTCCGTCATCTTCCTGCATTGCTAATAGTCCAGTGACGGAGCAGGAACGGAGGTGGGTAAGTGGCCTTGTGATCACCGTATCCAGCCATCTATACAGGTGGCCGTATACTGCATTAACGTAGCAGAGCGCAACTGCCTCCGCTACTTTAACATACAAGGACGTACTCGCCTCTGCTACGTTAACGTAGCAGAGCCTAATGGCCTCTGTTACTTTAATGTAGCAGAGCGCAACTGCCTCTGCTACTTTTGCAAAACTACAACTTCCATCCTGCCCGGACGGCCTTTGGCTCTCTGGGCATGCTGGGAGTTGTAGCCCCTTCACTTTATGACTAAGCTAAGCTACACCCCACGCTAAACTCTTTAAGCTACACTTCATCTGCCTGTAAAACTAAGTTAGCTACACTACACCCGTGTACAACTACGCCAACTATGCTAGAACTGGACTAACACTACACTACGCTAACTACTCTAAGAGTATGCTAACAATACGCTACGCTACAAGCGCGCTAACACTACGCTAAATACTAAATATACTAAAACTGTGCTAACAATACACTACACTAAAAGTGCACTAACACTACACTACGCTAAATACCCTAAAAGTACGCTAGCACTAAGCTACGCTACAAGTGCGCTAACACTAGGCTAAATACGCTACAACTGCGCTAACACTATGCTACACTAAAAACTGTAAAACTGCGCTAACACTAAACTAAAGCTACGCTAAAATTGAGCTGACGCTACACTAACTACGCTAAAATCGCGCTAACACTACGCTAACTACTTTTTACCTGTGTAAAACTACAACTCCCAGCATGCCTGGGCAACCTTCAGCTGTCTGGGCATGCTGGGATTTGTGGTCCCATCACTGCACTACAACTCCCAGCATGCCCAGGCAGCCTTCAGCTGTCTGGCCATGCTGGGAGTTGTGGTCCCTTTGCTGTCTAATCTAAGCTAAACTACAACTCCCAGCATGCCTGGGCAGCCTTTAGCTATCTGGGGATGCTGGGAGTTGTAGTCCTAAACTACAACTCCCAGCATGCCTGGGCAGCCTTTAGCTGTCTGGGCATGCTGGGAGTTGTTGTCCTAAACTACAACTCCCATGCTGGGAGTTGTGGTGCCTAACCCCCTTTCACTATTAATACTAAACTATGCTAAATTACAACCTACACTAATGTACGGCTACGCTACCTACCTACGCTATTTGCTTAGTGCTGCGCATGCGCAGTACTACTTTAGCATTTGCGTAGTGCTGCGCATGTGCAGTACTACTTTAGCGGTGCCCGCTGCTCTACTTTCTGTTCCCCGTTCCCTGAGAGTTAACAGGGGACGGGGAGTAGAGCAGCGGGTGGGGAAGCAAGCGGTTGTCAGCGCTATCGGGCATAGGGATCCTGATAGTGCTGTTGAGTGATCCCGCTGGCGGGTGACAAGCTGATAACGCCGCTATCGGGCATAGGTATCCTGATAGCGGTGGCGAACGAGTGCGCTGGCGGGTGACAATAAAACAGTAAAAGTATTAGCTTCTGTGGCCCAATACCGCTCTCGGAATCGGGCCACAGAGGCCATGAGAGCTCCGTGCAGCTTCGGGCTATCACAGGGAGAGATCCTGTCCCTGTGATGGCCCAAGTGAGACTGCCGTGAGCTGCGATGCCTGATGACTAAATATGTCACGTGACACTCGCACACACACCCCCAGCCCCCGCAGTAACCAATGGTTGGGGGGTGGTGTGCGAGTGTCAGCCTATAGAATGTGATGGAGGCGGAGCGCTCGAGCAGGGAAAACTGCTGAGTCACTCCATCACATTCTATGGCAAATTACAATCTATGGCACTGCACCGGCACATAAGCCTGGTTGTCCCCTAATGGGAGTGTTTTGTCCCCTAATGGGAGCGTTTTGTCCCCTAATGGGAATGTCCGCGTCCGCTATTGGGAGTGTCCCCTATTGGGAGTGTCCGCGTCCGCTATTGGGAGTGTCCCCTATTGGGAGTGTCCCCTATTGGGAGTGTTTTGTCCCCTATTGGGAGTGTCCCCTAATGGGAGTGTTTTGTCCGGTATTGGGAGTGTCCCCTAATGGGAGTGTTTTGTCCCGTATTGGGAGTGTCCCCTAATGGGAGTGTTTTGTCCCCTATTGGGAGTGTTTTGTCCCCTATTGGGAGTGTCCCCTATTGGGAGTGTTTTGTCCCCTATTGGGAGTGTTTTGTCCCGTATTGGGAGTGTCCCCTAATGGGAGTGTTTTGTCCCGTATTGGGAGTGTCCCCTAATGGGAGTGTTTTGTCCCGTATTGGGAGTGTCCCCTAATGGGAGTGTTTTGTCCCCTATTGGGAGTGTCCCCTATTGGGAGTGTTTTGTCTCCTATTGGGAGTGTCCCCTATTGGGAGTGTTTTGTCCCCTATTGGGAGTGTCCCCTATTGGGAGTGTTTTGTCCCCTATTGGGAGTGTCCCCTATTGGGAGTGTTTTGTCCCCTATTGGGAGTGTTTTGTCCCCTATTGGGAGTGTCCCCTATTGGGAGTGTTTTGTCCCCTATTGGGAGTGTTTTGTCCCCTATTGGGAGTGTCCCCTATTGGGAGTGTTTTGTCCCCTATTGGGAGTGTCCCCTATTGGGAGTGTTTTGTCCCCTATTGGGAGTATCCCCTATTGGGAGGTGTCCACTACGGGTGATTTCACTGTTAATGCACTCAGCAGATGACAGTA
Organism: Hyla sarda; assembly: GCF_029499605.1. Classification (NCBI taxonomy): domain Eukaryota; kingdom Metazoa; phylum Chordata; class Amphibia; order Anura; family Hylidae; genus Hyla; species Hyla sarda. The sequence goes on from NC_079189.1 coordinate 604,309,041, forward strand.
TGAAGGGTCTTTGCAAGACTAAAAATTCACATAAAAAAAACTTAAAACCATTCCATTTTCTTAAAAAAATAAACACAAAACTAAAATCTTCAAAACCTGGAGTACTTCTTTAACCCTTTCCCGACAATTGAAGTAAACGTGTGGCATAGTCACCTCTTCCTTAACACACTATGTCGTACCCTGACGTCATGGAGTGATATCAGAAGCCGACACTCACAGCCAATCATGAACATCAGGGATCACGCTAATGTCCACCATTAACCCCTCAAGTCCTGTAAGCAATAGCGATCACTGCACTAAGCCTAAATGACCACTTCCGATCCAGATCAGCACCTCCACAACATATCTGCAGGTTGTCTGTTTCTATGGCAGCCGGAGGCCTTCACTAGGATCCATGCCTGCCTCTGGGTGATCTACTAGTAGAGTCTGACTCACTGTAGAGTACGACGCAGTGTCACAGGCTTCAGAGAAGAGCGTGGAATGAAGCGGTGCTGCACTCCTCGGGTATTCGGAAGTGAAGGATGTAAAATATTATCGTATCGGCGGGGTGGAGGGGGGCTTTGGATGCTGGACCTGACCTGGGTGATCGTGCCTGTGACTCGGAGAGGAGCGCAGTAGGCTGAAGAATGCACATGACAGTGTTAGGCTGGGTTCACACTACGTTTTGTCCCATACGGGAGCGCATACGACAGTGGGAGCTGAAAACTTGTGCTCCCGTATGTAATTCACTTCAATGAGCTGACTGGAGTGAAACGCTGACTCCGGTCGGCTCATTTTTGCCCCGTATGCGGTTTTCCCACCGCACCTAAAATCGTGGTCGACTACGATTTTATTTTAGGTCCCAGCCTAACGAGGGAGGAGGTTGCTGCTGGCTGAGCTGACAGAGCGGGTTGTTGTCACATTGGTTGCTCTAGTCCTGCAAAAAACACATTTACTTAATCCCTTATCAGTGAGAGGCTAGGTTACCCATGGTTCCCTGTAACGGCAGAACACAACACTATGGAAAGTATAAGTATTGCCGCTCCTAATTGTGCGTTGCGTGCCATATAGTAAAGCACATGAAAAGCTTCTTCACGGTCACTTAACGTGTTCGTTTTGCGGTTACGTGAGGCACTGCATGCATTGGTCTTTATTCTTACAGTAGAGAAGTCATTAATTGTAACTTTTAGTGAATTGGGACATTTAAACTTGCTTTTTTTTTTTTTATTCCAATCAAAATTTAGTAGGAGTCGGAGTCGGCGCATTGTTTGCCGACTCCAGGTACCCAAAATTTCGTCTGACTCCTCGACTCCACAGCACTGCCTATGACATCCCTATGATGTCCCTATGACATCCCTATGACATCCCTATGACGTCCCTATGATGCCCCTATGACGTCCCTATGACATCCCTATGATGTCCCTATGACATCCCTATGACGTCCCTATGACGTCCCTATGATGTCCCTAGGACATTCCTATGACATCCCTATGACGCCCCTATGACATCCCTATGACGCCCCTATGACATCCCTATGACGCCCCTATGACGCCCCTATGACGCCCCTATGACGCCCCTATGACGCCCCTATGACGTCCCTATGACGTCCCTATGACGCCCCTATGACGCCCCTATGACGTCCCTATGACTTCCCTATGACATCCCTATGATGCCCCTATGACATCCCTATGACGTCCATATGACATCCCTATGAAATCCCTATGACGTCCCTATGATGTCCCTATGACATCCCTATGACGTCCCTATGACATCCCTATGATGTCCCTATGACATCCCTATGATGTCCCTATGACATTCCTATGACATCCCTATGATGCCCCTATGACATCCCTATGATGTCCCTAAGACATCCCTATGACGTCCCTATGACATCCCTATGACATCCCTATGACGCCCCTATGACGTCCCTATGACGCCCCTATGATGCCCCTATGACATCCCTATGACATCCCTATGACGTCCCTATGATGCCCCTATGACGTCCCTATGACATCCCTATGACATCCCTATGACGTCCCTATGATGCCCCTATGACGTCCCTATGACATCCCTATGATGTCCCTATGACATCCCTATGACGTCCCTATGACGTCCCTATGATGTCCCTAGGACATTCCTATGACATCCCTATGATGCCCCTATGACATCCCTATGATGTCCCTATGATGCCCCTATGACATCCCTATGATGCCCCTATGACATCCCTATGATGCCCCTATGACATCCCTATGACATTCCTATGACATCCCTATAATGCCCCTATGACATCCCTATGACATTGCTGGGGGTGGAGTTACATTTCAGGTAGCAGAAATGCACCTACAGACATTACCGCCTCTTCCGGTATAACCTCTTCTCATTACTGACGGGTCACGGTGTATGAAGTAATAACCCTGTGTATGTAATTATAAACCATATAATGCTATGTTAATCCCTCAATGCTAAATTAATTTCTCTGATGACTACATTTTTTGGTGCAACGCTACTCCTTGCCTGGATGGGGTATCAGCGAATCTAGCGCACAATATCTCGGAAACCAAAGCGGCACAAACCCTAATTTTTGCGGCACAAACTAATGGTGTATTTGTTTTTGAAATCTAAAGGGGTACTCAGACGTTCAGCGTTTGGAACAAACTGTTCCAAATGCTGGAGCTGGGAGCTCCAGACGTCATAGCCCCGCCCCCTCATTGAGTCACGCCCCGCCCCCTCAATGCAAGTCCATGGGAGGGGGCGTGACGGCTGTCACGCCCCCTTCCATAGACTTGCATTGAGGGGGCGAGGCGTGATGTCACGAGCTCCCGGATCCGGCGTTTTGTTCCAAAATGAACAGCGGAGTACCCCTTTAACCTCTTAAGGACCAAGGACGTATGAGTCTCGTGATATAACGCGGGGTCCCACGGTGACCCTGCATCATATCACGGCGGGCCCGGCATCATAGTGAAGCCGGGACCCGCCGCTAATAGCGCGTGGCACTGATCGCGGTGCCCCGCGCTATTAACCCTTTAGCCGCGTGCTCAAAGCTGAGTTAGCTCAGTGGGCTCTTCGGGATAGCCGCGGTGAAATCGCCGCATCCCGAACAGCAGGAGGGTCTTTTACCTGCCTCCTGGTGTCCGATCGCCGAATGACTGCTCAGTGCCTGAGATCCAGACATGAGCAGTCAAGCGGCAGAATCATCGATCACTGGTTTCCTATGAGAAACCAGTGATCAATGTGAAAGATCAGTGTGTGCAGTGTTATAGGTCCCTATGGGATAACAATGATCAGTGTGTGCAGTGTTATAGGTCCCTATGGGATAACAATGATCAGTATAAGAGATCAGTGTGTGCAGTGTTATAGGTCCCTATGGGATAACAATGATCAGTATAAGAGATCAGTGTGTGCAGTGTTATAGGTCCCTATGGGATAACAATGATCAGTGTGTGCAGTGTTATAGGTCCCTAAGGGATAAAAATGATCAGTATAAGAGATCAGTGTGTGCAGTGTTATAGATCCCTATGGGATAACAATGATCAGTGTGTGCAGTGTTATAGGTCCCTATGGGATAACAATGATCAGTATAAGAGATCAGTGTGTGCAGTGTTATAGGTCCCTATGGGATAACAATGATCAGTATAAGAGATCAGTGTGTGCAATGTTATAGGTCCCTATGGGATAACAATGATCAGTATAAGAGATCAGTGTGTGCAGTGTTATAGGTCCCTATGGGATAACAATGATCAGTGTGTGCAGTGTTATAGGTCACTATGGGATAACAATGATCAGTATAAGAGATCAGTGTGTGCAGTGTTATAGGTCCCTATGGGATAACAATGATCAGTATAAGAGATAAATGTGTGCAGTGTTATAGGTCCCTATGGGATAACAATGATCAGTATAAGAGATCAGTGTGTGCAGTGTTATAGGTCCCTATTGGATAACAATGATCAGTATAAGAGATCAGTGTGTGCAGTGTTATAGATCCCTATGGGATAACAATGATCAGTGTGTGCAGTGTTATAGGTCCCTATGGGATAACAATGATCAGTATAAGAGATCAGTGTGTGCAGTGTTATAGGTCCCTATGGGATAACAATGATCAGTATAAGAGATCAGTGTGTGCAATGTTATAGGTCCCTATGGGATAACAATGATCAGTATAAGAGATCAGTGTGTGCAGTGTTATAGGTCCCTATGGGATAACAATGATCAGTGTGTGCAGTGTTATAGGTCACTATGGGATAACAATGATCAGTATAAGAGATCAGTGTGTGCAGTGTTATAGGTCCCTATGGGATAACAATGATCAGTATAAGAGATAAATGTGTGCAGTGTTATAGGTCCCTATGGGATAACAATGATCAGTATAAGAGATCAGTGTGTGCAGTGTTATAGGTCCCTATTGGATAACAATGATCAGTATAAGAGATCAGTGTGTGCAGTGTTATAGGTCCCTATGGGATAACAATGATCAGTATAAGAGATCAGTGTGTGCAGTGTTATAGGTCCCTATGGGATAACAATGATCAGTATAAGAGATCAGTGTGTGCAGTGTTATAGGTCCCTATGGGATAACAATGATCAGTATAAGAGATCAGTGTGTGCAGTGTTATAGGTCCCTATGGGATAACAATGATCAGTATAAGAGATCAGTGTGTGCAGTGTTATAGGTCCCTATGGGATAACAATGATCAGTATAAGAGATCAGTGTGTGCAGTGTTATAGGTCCCTATGGGATAACAATGATCAGTATAAGAGATCAGTGTGTGCAGTGTTATAGGTCCCTATGGGATAACAATGATCAGTATAAGAGATCAGTGTGTGCAGTGTTATAGGTCCCTATGGGATAACAATGATCAGTATAAGAGATCAGTGTGTGCAGTGTTATAGGTCCCTATGGACCTATAACACTGTAAAAAAAAAGTGAGAAAAAAATGAATAAAGATCATTTAACCCCTTCCCTATTAAAAGTTTGAATCCCCCCCCCCTTTTCCCATAAAAAAAAAACACAGTGTAAATAAAAATAAACATATATGTTATCACCGCGTGCGGAAATGTCCGAATTATAAAAATATATCGTTAATTAAACCGCTCGGTCAATGGCGTGCGCGCAGAAAAATTCCAAAGTCCAAAATAGTGCATTTTTGGTCACTTTTATAACATGAAAAAATGAATAAAAAGATCAATAAGTCCTATCAATGCAAAAATGGTACCGTTAAAAACTTCAGATCACAGCGCAAAAAATGAGCCCTCATACCGCCCCATACACGGAAAAAGAAAAAAGTTATAGGGGTCAGAAGATGACAATTTTAAACGTATAAATGTTCCTGCATGTAGTTATGATTTTTTCCAGAAGTCCGACAAAATCAAACCTATATAAGTAGGGGATCATTTTAATCGTATGGACCTACAGAATAAAGATAAGGTGTCATTTTTACCAAAATATGCACTGCGTAGAAACAGAGGCCCCCAAAAGTTACAAAACGGCGGGTTTCTTTCAATTTTGTAGCACAATGATTTTTTTTCCCGTTTCGCTGTAGATTTTTGAGCAAAATGACTGACGTCATTACAAAGTAGAATTGGTGGCGCAAAAAATAAGCCATAATATGGATTTTTAGGTGAAAAATTTAAAGAGTTATGATTTTTTTAAGGCAAGGAGCAAAAAACGAAAGTGCAGAAACGGAAAACCCCCCGGTCCTTAAGGGGTTAAGAACATGACGTGGAACATCCTGAATCGAGTCGCCTGGATAAGGTGAACACCAACTTCCCCGAACATCAATGTTTTCCAACCAGTGTGCCTCCAGCAGTTGCAAAACAACAACTCCCAGCATGCCCGGACAGTCAAAGGCTGTACAGGCATGCTGGGAGTTGTAGTTACGCAACAGCTGGAGGCACATTGATTTGTTAAAACCTCGTCATCCTCTCAACATACAATAGTCCTAATGGACCAATTAATAAGGTACCTGGAGGGAGCACTGGTCTATGTATATATATAACGTACCTGTATCTGTGGAGAAGCGCGCGGATTTCTCCTTGCTATGGGACCTGCGGTGATGTCACAGTCATGTGATCGGTCACATGGAGGAGGAGGAGTCACATGATCAGGGGCTGCTGCTCTAGGCTCATCTGCTCAGTGTATGCAGGACTCTGCTGTGCTGGTTGTGATCGCTGCTGGATGAGCTGAAGTTATGTGTATGCAGCAGAGCTGTGTGTGTGTGTGATGTGCGTGGTGCAGAGCTGTGTATGTGTGTGTTATATATGTCTGCAGCAGAGCTGTGTGTAATGTGCATGTAGCTGAGCTGTATGTGTACACAGTAGAGCTGTATATGTGTAATGTACATGTAGCTGAGCTGTATGTGTGTAATGTACATGTAGCTGAGCTGTATGTGTACACAGTAGAGCTGTATATGTGTAATGTACATGTAGCTGAGCTGTATGTGTACACAGTAGAGCTGTATATGTGTAATGTGCATGTAGCTGAGCTGTATGTGTACACAGTAGAGCTGTATATGTGTAATGTGCATGTAGCTGAGCTGTATGTGTACACAGTAGAGCTGTATGTGTGTAATGTACATGTAGCTGAGCTGTATGTGTACACAGTAGAGCTGTATATGTGTAATGTACATGTAGCTGAGCTGTATGTGTACACAGTAGAGCTGTATATGTGTAATGTACATGTAGCTGAGCTGTATGTGTACACAGTAGAGCTGTATATGTGTAATGTGCATGTAGCTGAGCTGTATGTGTACACAGTAGAGCTGTATATGTGTAATGTACATGTAGCTGAGCTGTATGTGTACACAGTAGAGCTGTATATGTGTAATGTGCATGTAGCTGAGCTGTATGTGTACACAGTAGAGCTGTATATGTGTAATGTGCATGTAGCTGAGCTGTATGTGTACACAGTAGAGCTGTATATGTGTAATGTACATGTAGCTGAGCTGTATGTGTACACAGTAGAGCTGTATATGTGTAATGTGCATGTAGCTGAGCTGTATGTGTACACAGTAGAGCTGTATATGTGTAATGTGCATGTAGCTGAGCTGTATGTGTACACAGTAGAGCTGTATGTGTGTATTGTGCATGTAGCTGAGCTGTATGTGTACACAGTAGAGCTGTATATGTGTAATGTACATGTAGCTGAGCTGTATGTGTACACAGTAGAGCTGTATATGTGTAATGTACATGTAGCTGAGCTTTATGTGTACACAGTAGAGCTGTATATGTGTAATGTACATGTAGCTGAGCTGTATGTGTACACAGTAGAGCTGTATATGTGTAATGTACATGTAGCTGAGCTGTATGTGTACACAGTAGAGCTGTGTGTAATGTACATGTAGCTGAGCTGTATGTGTACACAGTAGAGCTGTGTGTAATGTACATGTAGCTGAGCTGTATGTGTACACAGTAGAGCTGTGTGTAATGTACATGTAGCTGAGCTGTATGTGTACACAGTAGAGCTGTGTGTAATGTACATGTAGCTGAGCTGTATGTGTACACAGTAGAGCTGTATATGTGTAATGTACATGTAGCTGAGCTGTATGTGTACACAGTAGAGCTGTATATGTGTAATGTACATGTAGCTGAGCTGTATGTGTACACAGTAGAGCTGTATATGTGTAATGTACATGTAGCTGAGCTGTATGTGTACACAGTAGAGCTGTATATGTGTAATGTACATGTAGCTGAGCTGTATGTGTACACAGTAGAGCTGTATATGTGTAATGTACATGTAGCTGAGCTGTATGTGTACACAGTAGAGCTGTATGTGTGTAATGTGCATGTAGCTGAGCTGTATGTGTACACAGTAGAGCTGTGTGTAATGTGCATGTAGCTGAGCTGTATGTGTACACAGTAGAGCTGTGTGTAATGTGCATGTAGCTGAGCTGTATGTGTACACAGTAGAGCTGTATATGTAATGTGCATGTAGCTGAGCTGTATGTGTACACAGTAGAGCTGTTTATGTGTAATGTACATGTAGCTGAGCTGTATGTGTACACAGTAGAGCTGTATATGTGTAATGTACATGTAGCTGAGCTGTATGTGTACACAGTAGAGCTGTATATGTGTAATGTACATGTAGCTGAGCTGTATGTGTACACAGTAGAGCTGTATATGTGTAATGTACATGTAGCTGAGCTGTATGTGTACACAGTAGAGCTGTATATGTGTAATGTGCATGTAGCTGAGGTGTATGTGTACGCAGTAGAGCTGGATATGTGTAATGTGCATGTAGCTGAGCTGTATGTGTACACAGTAGAGCTGGATATGTGTAATGTGCATGTAGCTGAGCTGTATGTGTACACAGTAGAGCTGGATATGTGTAATGTACATGTAGCTGAGCTGTATGTGTACACAGTAGAGCTGGATATGTGTAATGTACATGTAGCTGAGCTGTAGGTGTACACAGTAGAGCTGTATATGTGTAATGTGCATGTAGCTGAACTGTATGTGTACACAGTAGAGCTGTATATGTGTAATGTGCATGTAGCTGAGCTGTATGTGTACACAGTAGAGCTGTATATGTGTAATGTGCTTGTAGCTGAGCTGTATGTGTACAGTAGAGCTGTATATGTGTAATGTACATGTAGCTGAGCTGTATGTGTACACAGTAGAGCTGTATATGTGTAATGTACATGTAGCTGAGCTGTATGTGTACACAGTAGAGCTGTATATGTGTAATGTACATGTAGCTGAGCTGTATGTGTACACAGTAGAGCTGTATATGTGTAATGTGCATGTAGCTGAGCTGTATGTGTACACAGTAGAGCTGTGTGTAATGTGCATGTAGCTGAGCTGTATGTGCACACAGTAGAGCTGTATATGTGTAATGTACATGTAGCTGAGCTGTATGTGTACACAGTAGAGCTGTATATGTGTAATGTACATGTAGCTGAGCTGTATGTGTACACAGTAGAGCTGTATATGTGTAATGTACATGTAGCTGAGCTGTATGTGTACACAGTAGAGCTGTATATGTGTAATGTGCATGTAGCTGAGCTGTATGTGTACACAGTAGAGCTGTATATGTGTAATGTGCTTGTAGCTGAGCTGTATGTGTACAGTAGAGCTGTATATGTGTAATGTACATGTAGCTGAGCTGTATGTGTACACAGTAGAGCTGTATATGTGTAATGTACATGTAGCTGAGCTGTATGTGTACACAGTAGAGCTGTATATGTGTAATGTACATGTAGCTGAGCTGTATGTGTACACAGTAGAGCTGTATATGTGTAATGTGCATGTAGCTGAGCTGTATGTGTACACAGTAGAGCTGTGTGTAATGTGCATGTAGCTGAGCTGTATGTGCACACAGTAGAGCTGTATATGTGTAATGTACATGTAGCTGAGCTGTATGTGTACACAGTAGAGCTGTGTGTAATGTACATGTAGCTGAGCTGTATGTGTACACAGTAGAGCTGTATATGTGTAATGTACATGTAGCTGAGCTGTATGTGTACACAGTAGAGCTGTATATGTGTAATGTACATGTAGCTGAGCTGTATGTGTACACAGTAGAGCTGTATATGTGTAATGTACATGTAGCTGAGCTGTATGTGTACACAGTAGAGCTGTATATGTGTAATGTACATGTAGCTGAGCTGTATGTGTACACAGTAGAGCTGTATATGTGTAATGTACATGTAGCTGAGCTGTATGTGTACACAGTAGAGCTGTATGTGTGTAATGTGCATGTAGCTGAGCTGTATGTGTACACAGTAGAGCTGTGTGTAATGTGCATGTAGCTGAGCTGTATGTGTACACAGTAGAGCTGTGTGTAATGTGCATGTAGCTGAGCTGTATGTGTACACAGTAGAGCTGTATATGTAATGTGCATGTAGCTGAGCTGTATGTGTACACAGTAGAGCTGTTTATGTGTAATGTACATGTAGCTGAGCTGTATGTGTACACAGTAGAGCTGTATATGTGTAATGTACATGTAGCTGAGCTGTATGTGTACACAGTAGAGCTGTATATGTGTAATGTACATGTAGCTGAGCTGTATGTGTACACAGTAGAGCTGTATATGTGTAATGTGCATGTAGCTGAGGTGTATGTGTACGCAGTAGAGCTGGATATGTGTAATGTGCATGTAGCTGAGCTGTATGTGTACACAGTAGAGCTGGATATGTGTAATGTGCATGTAGCTGAGCTGTATGTGTACACAGTAGAGCTGGATATGTGTAATGTACATGTAGCTGAGCTGTATGTGTACACAGTAGAGCTGGATATGTGTAATGTACATGTAGCTGAGCTGTAGGTGTACACAGTAGAGCTGTATATGTGTAATGTGCATGTAGCTGAACTGTATGTGTACACAGTAGAGCTGTATATGTGTAATGTGCATGTAGCTGAGCTGTATGTGTACACAGTAGAGCTGTATATGTGTAATGTGCTTGTAGCTGAGCTGTATGTGTACAGTAGAGCTGTATATGTGTAATGTACATGTAGCTGAGCTGTATGTGTACACAGTAGAGCTGTATATGTGTAATGTACATGTAGCTGAGCTGTATGTGTACACAGTAGAGCTGTATATGTGTAATGTACATGTAGCTGAGCTGTATGTGTACACAGTAGAGCTGTATATGTGTAATGTGCATGTAGCTGAGCTGTATGTGTACACAGTAGAGCTGTGTGTAATGTGCATGTAGCTGAGCTGTATGTGCACACAGTAGAGCTGTATATGTGTAATGTACATGTAGCTGAGCTGTATGTGTACACAGTAGAGCTGTATATGTGTAATGTACATGTAGCTGAGCTGTATGTGTACACAGTAGAGCTGTATATGTGTAATGTACATGTAGCTGAGCTGTATGTGTACACAGTAGAGCTGTATATGTGTAATGTGCATGTAGCTGAGCTGTATGTGTACACAGTAGAGCTGTATATGTGTAATGTGCTTGTAGCTGAGCTGTATGTGTACAGTAGAGCTGTATATGTGTAATGTACATGTAGCTGAGCTGTATGTGTACACAGTAGAGCTGTATATGTGTAATGTACATGTAGCTGAGCTGTATGTGTACACAGTAGAGCTGTATATGTGTAATGTACATGTAGCTGAGCTGTATGTGTACACAGTAGAGCTGTATATGTGTAATGTGCATGTAGCTGAGCTGTATGTGTACACAGTAGAGCTGTGTGTAATGTGCATGTAGCTGAGCTGTATGTGCACACAGTAGAGCTGTATATGTGTAATGTACATGTAGCTGAGCTGTATGTGTACACAGTAGAGCTGTATATGTGTAATGTACATGTAGCTGAGCTGTATGTGTACACAGTAGAGCTGTATATGTGTAATGTACATGTAGCTGAGCTGTATGTGTACACAGTAGAGCTGTATATGTGTAATGTGCATGTAGCTGAGCTGTATGTGTACACAGTAGAGCTGTATATGTGTAATGTACATGTGTGTGTTTTATTTATTTTCTGTTATATTAAGTGACCAAAAATTTGCAATTCTGGATTTTTCCGACATTTACCCCATTCACCGTGCCGTTTCATTTACATTACATTTTAATAATTTGAGCATTTCTATGTGTGGCGATACCAAATATGTTTATTAGAAGACCAAATAGATATAGCTATATAACTGTTGTATGTATTCAATGAAGCATATCTGTGTTTTTACAATAGTTGGTTTGCGCCTATATTGCTGTTTGTCTTGTATCTATTTGGTGTTTAAGTGTCTTATTAGCTACACCAGGCGGAACCCCCGCTATATATATATATATATATATATATATATATATTGCTGAGCCCAACCTACTTTCAAATAAAGTAAAACACACATTTTCTGTATAAAAATTCCCATACGTTATTTTTTTTGGAGGAGGATGCATACGCCATGATTGCCTCAGACACCGAAACCGCCAGTGACCGAGATGAGGAAGACCCCACCTTCCTTTTTTTTTTCCTTCCTTTCTTTCTTCTTTTCTTCTTCCTTTTCTTCTTCCTTTTCTTCTTCCTTTTCTTCTTCCTTTTCTTCTTCCTTTTCTTCTTCCTTTTCTTCTTCCTTTTCTTCTTCCTTTTCTTCCTTCCCCACCTTATCATCATCTAGTGTTGATGAGCCACCTAAAAGGTAACGCTACAGGGCAATGCCACAACCCCCCATGCAAGTGATTCTGTCCCCGGACAGCTTTCCCTGCCCACCAGACAAGTGTCCCTGTACCCCCTTCAGGTAAACCTGTCAGGGTCCTGTCCATGAGGTCCATGTGCTGCTAATTCCTGGGTTTGTTGGACACCGAAAAATCCAGACTGACCCCACAGGCCTCACAGAAATCAACATTTTCCAGGACAAATCTGTATGCCCACCAGTTTGTGGCCCAAAACCCCAAGTCTTTTTAAGCTAGGCCTGATGGACCCCCTTTAATAAAGCCGAGATGAGGACATATTAGGGCCCTAATGCTGCAAATGGGTCTAGTTCAAAAGCCGAGCGTTCGGCAATACTGGAGTGTGGACGTTCTGTACAACACCCCACTCTACTGTACGGTCATGCCATGAACACGTAGGTAGATCATTTCTCTGACATAGTCCCACAATGAAGAAATAAATCAGCTACTCACTGGTAAGTTGATCTTGCTGTAGTGACTTTAATCAACGACAGTCACAAACAAACATCCATGTAGAAATGTGCAGGAAGGATGGAACCAACAACAGGGTTACTTGGACGGGCGACGGTGCCGTTTCACGCAACAGTGGCGCTTCGACTAGCCCTTATGTCATCACGTTGAGAGATACATTTTATAACCCATGACCTCTAATAGTCATGACGACCTACATTTCCATATAACAAAAAGTGCAAGTTAAAAACATCCAAAAACGTAGTGAACAATGGAAAGATGCTACAAAAATGTCCTCATCTCATTGTGCTCATTGGGGCCAAGGGGCCCCATGGCCTGAAGATGCATTATCCATCTGGCTTCTTGGATCAATAAACGCTGATGTATGTCAATCCTATCTCGCGAGCACTCCACTCTCTCCAGCACTGTAAAGGATTGATTACATTTATAACAGATCAAAATCGTTAAAAAGGTTGGCCATCAGATTCTAAACCGAAGGGCAAATTTTGATGTGGCACCTGCTCCTTTTGTCATTTAAATTAAAAAATGAAAGTGATTACTTTGGCAGGTTATACTATCAATATAAATCAGTGTATTACCTGTAGGGCTTTTATTCACTAGAAGTCCCTTTATTTATTTTATTTTATTATTTTTTTTAAAGTCCCCTTTTTATTCCTTTCTGTTAGGGCGGGTTAGTTTAGTTAGGTTAGGGTGGTAGTCTCGCACCACACCACACACGGCACATACACCAATAAAGTTTCCCCCCCACACACACACCCGTATCCCCATTAGAGTAGGGAAATGGCCCGCAGAGTGTTTTCGGCGGAGGAGGCATATGCCATAATTGCCTCCGACACCGACTCAGAGGACGATGAAGACCCCACCTTCCTTATTTCATCGTCCTCCTCATCATCTAGTTCTGATGATGAGCCACCAAGGCGGCGGAGACGCCGTCGTGCGGCGCCGCAAACCTCCTCTGTCCTTGACCCTGTGCTCCATGCTAGTATGAGTCCCCCTGGCGCTCATACTAGTGAAGCCCCCCCTGCCAAGGTCACTGGTACCTCAGTGTATGGTTTGGTTTGTAGTTGTAATCTGTTCTATATCGGAAAGACAAAATGAATCTCTTGCTTATGCTGGATTAAACAGGTGGTGCTGACTCTGGTCCAGAGGGAGCAGACGTGCCTGCGAATCCTGTGAAACAGAGGGTTTCACAGGATTCTCAGGCACGTCTGCTCCCTCTGGACCAGAGTCGGCACCACCTGTTTAATCCAGCATAAGCAAGAGATTCATAATAGTGAAGTGAGCGCATTCTGGAGTGGAGTGCTCACGAGACGGGATGGACAGACATGGGGTGTACCATACATGGAGTTCCACATTTTTTACCCTGTTATTTCTCCTTTTGTTACCACAATGTACCTGTCCACTGTACATTTTTTTTAAAGTGTGGCGAATGCCCTCATATCTTCTTTTGATTCAGGTTTACAGGACACGTTGTCTAAGTGGTTTGGCTACACGGACAAGGTGTTCATGGTATGAACAGGAGACCAAAAATAGTTACTCCAAGAACTAAATAAAAAAACATGAAACTATGAAATTTACATTAAAAAAGTTCAGGTCCCATAGATGTGTCGTCCACGTGGCTTAGGTATATGGACAACATGTTCATGATATGGATAGAAGGCGAAAAATTGGTATTATATTTAGCTCAAGAACTAAATAAAGAAACATAAAACAACTACATTTATATTAACGACAAAAAATTTTTGGATGTTGAGGTAAGATGAATAAACGGTTTCATTCAAAACCTGCTATGCATTGAGCCGTTTTTTGCCGAGTTATATTTGAAACAGTTTTTGCTACATGCAAATCTGGACCCTGTTTCTCATTTATGTATTTAGCTATCATTGCTGAGACTTTAAAGGGGTACTCCGCCCCTTGCATCTTATACCCTATCCAAAGGATAGGGGATAAGATGTCAGATCGCCGCGGTCCCGCTGCTGGGGACCCCGGGGATCGCCGCTGCGGCACCGTGCTATCATTACTGCACAGAGCGAGTACGCTCTGTGCGTAATGACGGGCAATACAGGGGCCGGAGCAGCGTGACATCATGGCTCCGCCCCTCGTGACATCACGGCCCGTCCCCTTAATGCAAGTCTATGGCAGGGGGCGTGACGACCGCCATGCCCCCTCCCATAGACTTATATTGACGGGGGCGGGCCGTGATGTCACGAGGGGCGGGGACATGACATAACGATGCTCCGGCCCCTGTATTGCCCGTCATTACGTGCAGAGCGATCTCGCTCTGCGCAGTAATGATAGCGGGGTGCTGCAGCAGCGATCCCCGGGGTCCCCAGCAGCGGGACCGCGGCGATCTAACATCTTATCCCCTATCCTTTGGATAGGGGATAAGATGTCTAGGGGCGCAGTACCCCTTTAAGTTAGCTACAGATCATTTGGACTATTGTCTCAATATTGTTTTTTGTGCATAAAATTATTAAGGTTTTATTCAGGTTATATTGCCAACTTTATCACCCTGATGAACCGGTAATGAATGGACAGATGAAACACGTTGGTATTTAATATTTTGACGGCAGGATAGTCTTTTTAACGCACTTATCTGTGTTTATCACAATGTTGTTGTTTTTTTGGCTTTATGTTTATTTTTGAAGCCCTGAGCTGTAGAGACCCAGTCCTCTTTCTCCCTACTATATAATCTGTCTCTTTGTTGTTTTCTCCCTCACTTAGGGAGTGTAGGGTCCGGCACCGTGGTTGAGGCCACCCTATTAAGGAGGTGGGTCCCTCAAAAGGCAGGGAAAGAGGGACGGGTACCTTACCATCAGTGGGCACTTCCCTCCCCTATTTCAAAAATATCTGCTGGCTATTATCTGACTTAAAAACATCTACGACTTTACAGCGTACCCCCCTCTGTAGTAAAGGGGTATTCCAGGCAAAACCTTTTTATATATATATATATCAACTGGCTCCGGAAAGTTAAACAGATTTGTAAATGACTTCTATAAAAAAATCTTAATCCTTCCAATAGTTATTAGCTTCTGAAGTTTTCTGTCTAACTGCTCAATGATGATGTCACGTCACGGGAGGTCTGCATGATGGGAAAATATCCCCATAGGAGCTGGACAGCTCCCGGGACGTGACATCATAATTGAGCAGTAAGACTGAAAACAACAACTCAACTTCAGAAGCTAATAACTATTGGAAGGATTAAGATTTTTTAATAGAAGTAATTTACAAATCTGTTTAACTTTCCGGAGCCAGTTGATATATAAAAAAAAGTTTTGGCCTGGAATACCCCTTTCACCTAGGGTCTAATTTTTATTACCCCATTAGCTGTCTGGGTGGGCTTTACACCTCCGGGCTCCTTAGCACTGTTTTTTTTTTGTTTTATCCAATTGGTGGTGCACATTTTTTTTGTACTAAAAATTGAATAATTTTATAATTAAATCTAAATAAAGGTTATGTTTTAAGTAGAGACGAGCGAACGTACAGTAAATTCGATTAGTCACGAACTTCTCGGCTCGGCAGTTGATGAATTTTCCTGCATAAATGAGTTCAGCTTTCAGGTGCTCCCGTGGGCTGGAAAAGGTGGATACAGTCCTAGGAGACTCTTTCCTAGGACTGTATCCACCTTTTCCAGCCCACCGGAGCACCTGAAAGCTGAACTAATTTATGCAGGAAAAGTCATCAACTGCCGAGAAGTTTTCCTGACGAATCGAATTTACTGTAAGTTCGCTCATCTCTAGTTTTAAGTTATAACAAGTAAATCAGGAGGTTCTCATTCTAGTCTGATTCCTTAGCAGGTGTTGATAGAAGACATTAGTATAACTCAGTCTCATAATTTATAGCAGCCACTGAAGAAGGTGTTAAAATTGTTGGTGCAATACCCTGAAACGCGTTTGAAATATACTACCATTTGGGGTGACAACTAACCGCAGTCCAATTCAATCCTGTTCATACGTGGACTAACAGCGATTAAAACAAGAACTTTTTCGATTAGGGAGCGCGCGCTTCTGAAAGTAAGCTGACGTCACACGCCAACTCACTCTACTAACAGGAGATGGCCACACAGACTGCACTACACAAGCCGCTGCCAGGAATGAAAGGAGTACAGGACTACTGCGAAAGTAGCAGTGAGTGCCATAAACAATCTATCTCTCCCGCTACTTTTGCTATATGTACACTTCCATTCAGGGCCGGATTAACGTAGGGGCTGATGGAGCTGCAGCTCCAGGCCCCTACAGTAAAATAGGCCCAGCCAGCCGCAAAAAAGGCCGCCGAGGAGGCCATTGTGTGTTCCTCTTGTGTATTAAAGGGGTTATAGGGGATAAGATGCCTGATCTCGGGGGTCCTGCTGCTGAAGACCCCCGTGATCTTGCATGCAGCACCCCGTTACAATCAGCCCCCGGAGCATGTTCGCTCCGGGTCTGATGACTGACGATCACAGGGCTGGAGCATTGTGATGTTGTGACTCCGCCCCCGTGTGATGTCACGCTCCGCCCTCTCAATGCAATCCTATGGGAGGGGGCGTGACAGCTGTCACACCCCCTCCCATAGGCTTGCATTGGGAGGGCGGAGCGTGATGTCACAATGCTCCGGCCCCGTGATCGTCAGTCATCAGACCCGGAGCGAACACGCTCCGGGGACTGATTGTAACGGGGTGCTGCGTACAAGATCACGGGGGGGCCCCAGCGGTGCGAGCCCCGCGATCAGGCATGTTATCCCCTATCCTCTGGATAGGGGATAAGATGTCTTAGCGTCGGAGTACCCCTTTAACACAGTCTGGACCAGGAGCGGTGTTTCATCTGTAAATACGGCGCTGACATTTGCCGTCATTGTTCTGCCACTGTTCAGACATGGAGCAGTGAGTGGCACCTGTTGCCTTTATTGATGATATTGGTGATTCGTCACGAACTTCTCGGCTCGGCAGTTGATGGCTTTTCCTGCATAAATTAGTTCAGCTTTCAGGTGCTCCGGTGGGCTGGAAAAGGTGGATACAGTCCTAGGAGACTCTTTCCTAGTAATGTATCCACCTTTTCCAGCCCATCGGAGCACCTGAAAGCTGAACTAATTTACGCAGGATAAAGGCATCAACTGCCGAGCCGAGAAGTTCGTGACGAATCGAATTTACTGTAAGTTCGCTCATCTCTAGTTAGTTTTCCTTTTAATTAATGAAATAATCTTTTGATTAAATCTTGTACTACTGGTAAAGTATTTTATTTTTAAATGTCCATTGGGCATCAGTTTCATCTAGTGGCAGACTGAAGACGTATTTATTTACACTTTTTAGGGTATAAGTGTATATACAGTTAACTTGGTCTGATTTTTGTTGTGAGCTGCACAACCAATTAATTCTTTTGTATTCTATACATTGGCCGTGCCCCCTATGGTACCGATACAGTGGAAATGACCCAGAAGTGACCTCATTTTGGAAACTACACCCTAGGGCTGGGCGGTATACCGGTTCATACTGAATACCGAAATTTTTGTGCTGCACGATATGAATTTTAACCCATACCATTCCCTCGGGAAGGAATGAATTATTGGCCCAGCGCTGCGCTGTCCCCATCGGGGAACTAATCATATGTGACCCGCGAGTGCTGTTCTGCCCCCCCCCCCAATTAATTATCAGCCCAGCGCTACTACTCACATATCACCCGCAAGTGCTGCCCTCTTTGTCCTCCTGTTTGTTGCGGCTGCCGGCGCTGATACTCTATACCAGTGGTCTTCAACCTCCGGATTAGAGATGAGCGAACTTACAGTAAATTCGATTCGTCACGAACTTCTCGGCTCGGCAGTTGATGACTTTTCCGGCATAAATTAGTTCAGCTTTACGGTGCTCCCGTGGGCTGGAAAAGATGGATACAGTCCTAGGAGACTCTTTCCTAGGAATGTATCCACCTTTTCCAGCCCACGGGAGCACCGGAAAGCTGAACTAATTTACGCAGGATAAGTCATTAACTGCCGAGCCGAGAAGTTCGTGATGAATCGAATTTACTGTAAGTTCGCTCATCTCTACTCCAGATGTTGCAAAACTACAACTCCCAGCATGCCCGGACAGCCGTTGGTTGTCCGGGCATGCTGGGAGTTGTAGTTTTGCAACATCTGGAGGTCCGCAAATTGCAAACCACTGCTCTATACTATATCCCTATGCCCGGGCTGCAAAAGGTAAACAAAATAAACTTTAACTCACCTTCCCCGTCGGTCCGGACCTGCTTCCCAGGGAATGGAACGTCGGACAGCCGTCAGCCTGTCACCGGCCGCAGCGATGTTCCGCCTCGGACGGTGATAGGCTGAGCGCACTGTCATGTAAGAAGCCGGCCAGAGCTCCTTACATGACAGTGGGCTCAGCCTATCAGCGGCCGAGGCGGAACATCGCTGCGGCCGGTGATAGGCTGACGGCTGTCCGACGTTCCCGTCCCCAGCGTAAGGCCGAGGTCGGAACATGCGTAGGGATACCACACAGTATAGAGAGTGTCAGCGCCAGCGGCCGCAAAAAACGGGAGGACCAGGAGGCAGCGCTTGCGGGTGACGTGAGTAGTACCCCGATAGGGACAGCGCAGCGCTGGGCTAATAATTCATTTTGGGGGAGGGGAATACGGTTACATACCGTGGAACCGCCATACGTTACAAAAATACCGCGATACACATATTTGGCCATACCGCCCAGCCCTACTACACCCACTTAAAGAAATAATCTAGGGGGACAGTGAGCATTTGGGCCACACAGGTGTTGAAACGAATTAGATTGTTAGAACTAATGTAAAGACCTGGACCTGCACATTTCTCAGAAACTTTGTGGCCATTACAGACTAATCTTAATATATTTTTTTTATTTATGACAGGTGACTTACGTGGGCAAATTCTTTTTTTTTGTACTACCGTATATACTCGAGTATAAGCCGAGTTTGTAAACACGATTTTTCGTGCTGAAAACGCCCCCCTCAGTTTATACTCGAGTGAACTCTCCGCCTGTCAATCCCTTCATCAGTGGTCTTTAACCTGCAGACCCCCAGATGTTGCAAAACTACAACTCCCAGCAAGCTGGGCATGCTGGGTGTTGTAGTTTTGAAACCTCTGGAGGTCCGCGGGTTGAAGACCACTGCGGCCTTCGTCATCATCCAGCCCCCCCCCTTTTGTTTTGTACTCACCTCCCCTCAGCAGGAAGTTAGGGTGAGCTGGTGCGGGCCATCTATGCTGCAGGGACCATCCGGTGGGGATGGTTAGTTGTTGCGGGCTGTCCATTTTCACCGGGGGGGGGGCTCTTCTCCGTGCTTCGGGCCCGGCCCTGGAGTAGTGATGTTGCCTTGACGATGACGCACAGGGACGTTCATGCGCAACGTCCCTGTGCGTCGTCGTCGAGGCAACGTCACTACTCCCCCCTTTTGTTTTGTACTGACCTCCCCTTGGCGGGAAGTTAGGGTGAGCTGGTCCGGGCCATCTATGCCGCAGGGACCGTCCCCCCCCCCCCCCCCCCCCCGGCTGGGTGATGACGAAGGCCGCAGTGGTCTTCAACCTGCGGACCTCCAGAGGTTTCAAAACTATAACACCCAGCATACCTGGACAGCCGATGGCTGTCCGGGCATGCTTGGAGTTGTAGTTTTGAAACCTCTGGAGGTCCGCAGGTTGAAGAACACTGATGAAGGGATTGACAGGCGGTGATGATGAAGGGGGGAGGGATAATGACGGGGGTCTGGATGATGACATGGGGGGATGATGTATTTCCCACCCTAGGCTTATAGTCGAGTTAATAACTTTCCCTGGGTTTTTGGGGTAAAATTAGGGGCCTCGGCTTATATTTGGGTCGGCTTATACTCGAGTATATACGGTATTTGTAGTTTAGAAGAAGCTGAGAAAGAAAGCGAATTCCCTGAGATCTCTGATGTTATTTCTTTGAGATTATTTCAGGACCGAGCTAAATTAATTTTTTCCTCCTTTCCTTTTAGGAGCCATAACTTAATTTTTCCATCTACAGATCCATACAAGGCTTATTTTCTGTGGGACCATTGTACTGTGTAATAACATCCCTTAATTTTTCCATAAAATATACAGCAAAAAAAAAAAAAAAAAAAAACTATATGTCAGGTGAAATTGAAAGATATTTGAAAGATAAAAACAAAACATAGTTTAATTAATTTAAAATTAGGGTGAGGTTCATATTAATGTCATTCACCATGCGGTAAGAGGACATGTTATCTGTGTTCTACAGGTCAGTACGATTACAACAATACCCAATTTGTATAGTGTTTGTTATTGTTTTCTACTACCGTATATACTCGAGTATAAGCCGACCCGAATATAAGCCGAGGCCCCTAATTTCACCCCAAAAACCCAGGAAAAGTTATTGACTCGACTATAAGCCTAGGGTAGGAAATACATCATCCCCTCCTGTCATCATCCAGACCCCCGTCATTAACACCCTCATCATCATCACCGCCTGTCATCATCCCCCCTTCATCATCACCGCCTGTCATCATCCAGACCCCTGTCATCATCCCCCCTGTCATCATCCCCCCTGTAATCCCTTCATCAGTGGTCTTCAACCTACGGACCTCCAGGGGCATGCTGGGAGTTGTAGTTTTGAACCTCTGGAGTTCCGCAGTTGAAGACCACTGCGGCCTTCGTCATCATCCCCCCCCCTTCATCACCGCATGGCAATCCCTTCATCAGTGGTCTTCAACCTGCGGACCTCCAGATGTTGCAAAACTACAACTCCCAGCATGGCTGTCCGGGCATGCTGGGAGTTGTAGTTTTGAAACTTCTGGAGGTCCGCAGGTTGAAGACCACTGCGGCCTTCGTCATCATCCAGACCCCCCCCTTTTGTTTTTTACTCACCTCCCCTCGGTGGAAAGGAAGGGTGAGCTGGTCCGGGCCATCTATGCTGCAGGGACCGTCCGGTGGGGAGGGTTAGTTGTTCCGGGCTGTCCATTTTCACCGGGCCTGCGCCGGACTAGTGACGTTGCCTTGACGACGACGCACAGGGACGTTCATGCGTTTCAAAACTACAACTCCCAGCATGCTGGGAGTTGTAGTTTTGCAACATCTGGAGGTCCGCAGGTTGAAGACCACTGAGAAGGGATTGACAGGTGGAGACTTCACTTGAGTATAAGCCGAGGGGGGCGTTTTCAGCACGAAAAATCGTGCTGAAAAACTCGGCTTATACTCGAGTATATACGGTACTTAAACAAAAAATCAAACACTTGAAAAGAAAAATAATGAAAATCTCGCTGATTCACATAAGTTTTTTTTTATTTTTCCATTACGAAGCTGAGTGAGGGCTTGTTATTTGCGCTGTAATAGATCGGACTTATTTCACCACAATTCTGGCATTTGTTTTGCTTTTTATTTTTATAACGAACGTTCATTGTGAGGTTTCAGTAACATTGGGGGAGATTTATCAAAACCTGTGCAAAGGAAAAGTTGCCCAGTTGCCCATAGCAACCAATCAGATCGCTTCTTTCATTTTGCAGAGGCCTTGTTAAAAATGAAAGAAGCGAGCTGATTGGTTGCTATGGGCAACTGGGCAACTTTTCCTCTGGACAGGTTTTGATAAATCTCCCCCAATATATTTTAATGGTTCGGACATTTCCGTAGGCGGCCATATCAAACATTCTTACATATTTTAGAATACAGAAATTGGGGCTCCGAGTCGGGAATATTAGGATAACGTATGTTTATTTCAGTATATAATGTATAAAGTTAATATACTTCTGAACTGTGAATCACAGGGACCTTGTGAATCAACAGAAACCCAAAATGGTTGTTCAATGGTTAATACAATAAAATTAAAATCATGGCAAATAAAAAGGGTTATTACAATAAAATATGGCTTTTAAAACACATAAAATAAAATCCTTTAAATAAGTGTCCACATATCTATAGGAATGAAAGCAATGGTTTAGCGATTTGTAAAAATGCTGTGATATCTCGGATAGTCTTGGTTCGCTATTTCCACAATTATTTTGTATCCAGTTAGAATAAATATTACCGTATTTTTCGCCCTATAGGACGCACCGGCGTATAAGACGCACCCAATTTATAGGTGCAAAATCTAAAAAAATAAAGATTTTGAACCCAATAGTGGTCTTCAACCTGCGGACCTCCAGATGTTGCAAAACTACAACTCCCAGCATGCATGCTGGGAGTTGTAGTTTTGCAACATCTGGAGGTCCGCAGATTGAAGACCACTGCATAGGAGGTAATACTCACGTGTCCCCGCCGCTCCGGACCCGTCACCGCTGTCCTGGATGTCGCTCCATCGCTGTCGCCGTGTCCCCGTCGCTCCGGAACGTCTCTGTTGCCGGCCAGGTATCCTCGCTCTCCGTCGCCGCCATCACGTCGTTACGCACGCCGACGCACGTACGTGATGACGAGGAAGGAGAGCGCCGGCCATACAGGGGATCCCTGAATGGAGAAGACACCGAGGAGGCAGGTAAGGTCCCTCCCGGTGTCCTGTAAGCACTAACCCGGCTATTCATTCGGGCTGTTCGGAACCGTCGCGGTGAAATCGCGGCGGTCCCGAACAGTCTGACTGAACAGCCGGGTTAGTGTCACTTTCCCTTCAGGTCAGCTTTGATCGCCGCATCTGAAGGGTTAATACAGGGCATCACCGCGATCGGTGATGTCCTGTATTAGCCGCGGGTCCCGGCCGTTGATGGCCGCAGGGACCGCCGCGATAGGAGTGTATTCGCCGTATAAGACGCACTAACTTTTTCCCCCCAGTTTTGGGGAAGAAAAAGTGCGTCTTATACGGCGAAAAATACGGTAAATGTCTTGAATAAAGAATGCAGCGATTTGTTCAGAGTTAGTTAGCGCCAATTGTATCAATTGACTTTAGAACGTAACAAATCTGGATCCTCTATGCAGAGGGCTCGCTGTTGGAGACACAGCCGTCTCCCAATTGTGCAGCGGCAGTGTTACGTTCTATAAGAACAACGCTTTAAAAGTGTAGTCAGAATGGAAACCTTCTGTAGATTGCGACGATCGCCGGACGAGTCCCAGTCCCTGGGCAGAGGGTGCGCTGCTGGAGACTCGGCCGTCTCAGATGTGCAGCGGCAGCAGTGGGCTGAGTCCGTGGATACTGCAGTGGTTCTCCGTTGTATTCTTGTGGAAAAGGTTGATGTGGCACTTGGATTGTTTGTGGTTGAAGCTGTACGCGTTT
Organism: Hyla sarda; assembly: GCF_029499605.1. Classification (NCBI taxonomy): domain Eukaryota; kingdom Metazoa; phylum Chordata; class Amphibia; order Anura; family Hylidae; genus Hyla; species Hyla sarda. Next base: position 604,332,753 of record NC_079189.1, read on the forward strand.
CAGGTCCTCCTTAGGACCTTTCTTCAGCAGCTAAACATATGTCTAGTCACATATGTTTAGCTGCTGAAGAAAGAAGTGTGGACACTTATTTAAAGGATTATTTTATGTGTTTTAAAAGCCATATTTTATTGTAATAACCCTTTTTATTTGCCATGATTTTAATTTTATTTGTATTAACCATTGAACAACCATTTTGTGTTTCTGTTGATTCACAAGGGCCCTGTGATTCACAGTTCACAAGTATACTAACTTTATACATTATATACTGAAATAAACATACCTTATCCTAATATTCCCGACTCTGAGCCCCAATTTCTGTATTCTATTTCACATTTTTTGGCACCGTGGGTATAGGTGTTATTTGGGCAGCTCGAGTCTCAGGTTGCCAGGTCAATAGGAGCCTCTCTACCACTCTTTTTTCTCGTTAAATGCTCACATATTTGTTTGCATTTTTTATTTGCAAAATGGGAAAAGTGTGTGGGGGATGATTTAAATGTTGACCTTGGCCGACCCCTGTGCCCTGTGCCGCCTCCTACTACGGAGAAGTGGCAGCCTGTGTCTCGCAAATCTCCACCGTGGGTTAGAGGATCACCTCAATCCAATCCTCCATGAGACACTCTCCTGTCTAGGTCTCGCTGAGACCCCTGCTTACTTGGCCTCTGGCACTGGTGACTGACTGCGTCTGACTATGGACCACCTTAGTCCTACCTGTGTTTTGTTATAGTGCATTCACTTTCATGTCTCTGCCATGTTCTGATCTGCGTTGCCATACTTATTTTATTGTGTATAGTATTTTTGCGGGTTTTGTTTTTGTCGGGCTTTCATTTCCCCAAGTTCCACTGACGACCAGCAGGCTGGACGTCTTTTGGGTTGCGGATTCTGCTGGGCCTCTGCCTGGCCGCACTAGTCTCTTTTTCCCTTCTCTCTGGCTCTGATGCCACTTGGCTCTCCTTCTTACTTTCGCTTCTGGTTTGTGTTGTCCTTTTCTCCCTGTGTGTTTTCCTCCCTTCCTCTTGTGTCTGCCCTCATCTCTCATGTGTCTTCCCCCTCTTCCCTTTTTTACTATCCATGCTATGGATTCTCTAGCTGTGTGCTCCTTTAACGTTAAGCGCCTTAATGTGCCGGAAAAAAGGCGCCAGATTCTCCATGATCTTCATAAGAAGGGTGTGTCTGTGGCCCTTTTTCAGGAGTCCCATTTTCTATCCTCCTCCCCTCCATCCATAAAAGACCGTAACTATCCTGTTTGGTATCATTCTATGAACCCCTCTGCTAAGTCTAAAGGTGTGCCTATAGCTTTTCATCGGACCTTCCTACCCTCTGTTACTAAGGTATTCGAGGACCCCACGGGTAGATACCTGTTCATAAAATTCTCTCATGCCTCCCATGTTTTCACCCTAGTCTCTGTTTATTTCCCTAACCAGGGCCAAGTTGCTTTTGCTCTTGATTTCCTGACTCGTCTGGACTCATTTGCTGGTTCCTCTCAGATTATCATGGGTGGTGACTTCAACTGGATCTGGGACCCGACGATGGACTCTTCTTCTGGTAGGTCTTCGCTTTCTTTTGCAGCACTCCGTAGATTACGTAAAGAATTTCACTCCCGTAGGCTCATAGACCTATGGAGGGTCCTCCACCCTAGTGATAAAGATTATACATACTATTCTCCCACACACCGCTCCTATAGTCGGTTGGACATGATCTTTGTTAGCCACCCCCTCCTGTCCCTTGCCCCATGCTCCTCCATAGGTAACATGGTATGGTCCGACCACGCCCCGATCCTGGCCAAGTTCTTCTTATCCCCTACCTCACCTTGCCCCTTTTTACATGGAGGCTCAACGATCATCTTCTTAGGGATGAGCTATGCAGTGCTGAGGTCCGCCGGACGATTTTGCTGTCATTCATAGTGTTTATTGCACGTGGAACTCGGCTCAAAAAAATTGCCTCTCAGACTCTAGCAGACCTCTTCACTGAATTGGCCTCTCTCAAAGCCCTCAATAAGCGACATTATACCATTGACACCCACGCCCGTATCTCCATCACAAGACAAAAACTGTTCTCCTGCTTGGATAAGAAGGCCACTATGCTGACCTTGCCCCTGAGGTTCTCCGGGATAGGATCAGAACGTACATTTCCTCACACAAACTACCTTCTCTTCCCCCCCCCCGACTACTGGGAGGCACTGCAGGCACCATTGGGGACTGAGTAACTATTGTCTGTGATTTCTGGCCTGAAAAATGGCAAGAGCCCGGGCCCGGACAGCCTTACGGCACGCTTCTACAAAACTTATAGTGAACTTTTGGTGACTCCTATGCTTGCCTCCTTTCACGCGGTGGTGGCAGGTGCTTCCTTTCCTCCTCAGTCCCTAATGGCGCATATCGTTGCAATCCCCAAGCCTGACAGGGATGCGGGCCTTTGTGGCAACTATCGCCCCATATCATTATTGAACATCGACCTCAAGCTGTATGCCAAGCTTTTGGTGCTACGCCTTGGTTCCCTTCTCCCCGCATCGATTCACAATGACCAAGTGGGCTTTGTGGCGAGTAGGGAGGCCAGGGACAATACCCTGAAATCTATCTCTCTCATCGCCGCCCCAGATCTCAACGTATCCCTATGTGTTTGCTTTCCATTGATGCTGAAAAAGCGTTCGATAGAGTCAGTTGGGATTTTTTGCAACTAGCGTTAGAAGCTCTTGGCATGGGTCCTGTTCTCCTTCGCTCCATAATGGCTCTCTATGCCAGGGCATCGGCTCAGGTCTGTGTCAATGGCACGCTCTCTTCTTCGTTCCCAATCCACAATGGTACCCGCCAGGGGTGCCCACTGTCGCCCCTCTTGTATGTGCTCACTATGGAGTATCTGGCAGTGGCGTTGAGACAGAATCCCTCCATTCCAGGTTTAGTGCTTAAAGATCGCCCCTAAAAATTGTCCCTGTATGCTGACGATCTCAAGATTTATGTCACCTCCCCCCACACCTCCCTCCCTGTTGTGCTTTCTGAATTCTCGGCCTTCAGTGCTGTATCTAACTTCAAAGTGAATACCCATAAATCTGAACTGTTAAACATTTCCCTTCCCCCAGACACACTAGCATGGCTTACCTCCCAGTTCCCCTTTCGCCTTCAACATTGCTACCTCCGTTATCTCGGGGTCCATCTCGCCGCTGACCTAGATTCTCTCCTCTCTCTTAACTTCTCTCCCCTGCTATCCAAGAATGAGTCAGACCTGAAACAATGGCGCCTTCTCACCTTATCCTGGTTTGGGAAGCTGGCGGCTTTGAAAATGGATGTGCTTCCCAGAGTGCTATACCTGATGCAGACCCTGCCCATATGCATGCCTGTAGCTTATCTGAAATGTCTTCGTACAATCTGCTCTGGATTTTAATGGTCCCCTGGGGGCCCTAGACTGGCCCACCATATTTTGATTAGACGTAAATGTTGACCATTAGGGATAAATATTTATAAACATTTTTTAAGTCCCCTTATGAAGTGACACAGAACTCTATACATGCTGATCTATGTCCTGACAGCAACATTTAAACAATTAAAGAGTACCTGTCAACAAATAAAGCTTTTAATATAGTGTTCCTTGTGTAATTAGCAGACACTTTCCCATTCACTTGCTTTTAAAATTATCAACATAAATATGTTTAAAATGTTATAGAAAAAAACGGCAACTAGGTGGCGCTGTTCTGTTCCCTGCCACATTTAATACAGAGAGTTTGGTCTCCTCCCAGCCTGGTAGGAGTCCAAACTCAGGAAGTGTCTCTCTGCACTGAGCTTGATTGACGGTGGCACAGAGCCTCATTGAAAGCTGCACAGAGCCTCCCTGAAAGATACATAGAGCCTGAGGTCTTCTATTCATAACAGCCCTGCAACCATGTGAGGGTGGAAGTGGTCCCCCAGCAGGCTTCAGTGATGTCATGCCTGCTTGGAAAACGCGCACTTTCTCCTGCTGGGAGATTGCAAGAATAAAGGTATGATAAAGAACTTTTTAAAGCTCTGACATTTTTTTTAGGAGTGGGAGTAGTGTTAAGGGTAGTTAGGGAACATAGCCTGAGTAAGTTTAGAAAAGTTTATTTGGGGACAGGTACTTTTTAAATAGCCAGCACGAACATATGGAGAGGACTCGTGTCTAGAACCTTCTGCCACACCCTTAATGCTCACAGGATGTAATAATACATCAATGAATGTGATGGGGTTAAAGGGGAAAAACTTTTTTTTTTTATCAACTGTTGCCAGAAAGTTAAACAGATTTGTAACTTACTTCTATTAAAAAATCTTAATCCTTCCTGTACTTATTAGCTGCTGAATACTACAGCGGAAATTCTTTTCTTTTTGAAACACAGAACTGTCTGCTGACATCACGAGCACAGTGCTCTCTGCTGACATCTCTCTCCATTTTATGAACTTTCCAGAACAGCATATGTTTGCTATGGGGATTTCCTTCTACCCTGGACAGTACCTAAAATGGACAGAGATGTCAGCAGAGAGCACTGTGCTCATGACGTCAGCAGACAGCTCTGTGTTTCAAACGGAAAAGAATTTCCACTGTAGTATTCAGCAGCTAATAAGTACAGGAAGGATTAAGATTTTTTAATAGAAGTTATTTACAAATCTGTTTAACTTTCTGGCACCAGTTGATTTAAAAAAAAAAAAAAAAAGAAAAAAAGTTTTTCACCGGAGTACCCCTTTAAGAATCATGTTATTTATGTTTGGTGTGTAATTAATAGCCAAAGAAAACAAATTTGTCCCTGGAAGTATTCAGGGCAAAAAACATCATTAACAACCTTTAAGGGGTGACCCCCTTACGGGGAAAAACCCTTTCTAGAGCCCTCCCATGACCCCCAAACATGTTAAAATTTGCTGTGGTATGGGGATATCCAGGTACTAGAGTGTGGGTGAACTCACACTCTATAAACGAGTGCTGGACAGGACTGCAGTGTCTTATTCAAATGCACACCGCGGACCACTGGTAATTCCAGTGTCCGCTGCAACACCGCTGTCCCTCACTCTTTTGTTTATATTGATCCCCAATATCCATGCTGACTAAAACATAGGACCGTAGGCCTCCCCAACGTTTCGCTGACGAATCAGCTTTGTCAAGGGTTGCGAGGTTGCGGTGTGCATTTGAATAAGACACTGCAGTCCTGTCCAGCACTTGTTTATAGAGTGTGAGTTCACCCACACTCTAGTACCTGGATATCCTCATACCACAGCAAATTTTAACATGTTTGGGGTCATATATTTTAATAAAGCACAATAAAGTGAAATTGTATAGGGAGGGCTCTAGTAAGGGTTTTTCCCCGTAAGGTGGGTCACCCCTTAAAGGTTGTTAATGGTGTGTAATTAGACATGACTTTGTCCTAAAAGACTTCACACATATAGTAAATTAAAATGGCTTCTCCCCTCTGTAAGTTCTTTGATCGGCAACAAGATTAGATTTTTTTTTTTATATATAAAACATTTACCACATTCTGGGCATGAAAATGGCTTCTCTCCTGTGTAAGTTTTATTTATGTTGAAGCAGATTTCATTGAGAAGTTAAACATTTCCCACAATCTGGGTGTGAAAATGGCTTCTCCACTGTGTGAGTTCTTTTATGGGAAACAAGATGTGATTTTTGAATAAAACACTTTCCACATTCTGGGCATGAAAATGGTTTTTCTCCTGTGTGAGTTCTTTGATGTTCAACAAGATTTGTTTTGTGAATAAAACTTTTCCCACATTCTGAACATGAAAATGGCTTCTCCCCTGTGTGAGATTTTTTATGTTTCAGCAGATTTGATTTAGTAGTATAACATTTCCCACATTCTGGACATGAAAATGGCTTCTCTCCTGTGTGAGTTCTTAGATGGGCAACAAGATTAGATTTTTTTAAAAAACACATTCCACATTCTGCACATGAAAATGGCTTTTCTCCTGTGTGAATTCTTTGATGCACAACAAGATCTGATTTCTCAATAAAACACTTCCCACATTCTGGGCATGGAAATGGCCTCTTTCCTGTGTGAGCTATTTGATGTCCAACAAGAGTTGATTTCTTAGTGAAACGTTTCCCACATTCTGAACATGAAAATGGCTTCTCCCCTGTGTGAATTTTCTTATGTCTAACAAGCTGTGTTTTTTGAGAAAAACATTTTCCACATTCTGGACAAAGAAATGGCTTTTCTCCTGTGTGAGTTCTCAGATGTTTATCAAGATATGATTTACGAAGAAAACATTTTCCACATTCTGGACATGAAAATGGCTTCTCTCCTGTATGAGTTATTTGATGTCTAAAAAGTCCTGATTTTTCATTAAAACATTTCCCACATTCTGAACATGAAAACGGCTTCTCTCCTGTATGAGTTATTTGATGTCTAAAAAGTCTTGATTTTTGAGTAAAACATCTCCCACATTCTAAACAAGAAAATGGCTCCTTCTCTGTATAAGCTTTTCCATGTCTAACAACCCTTCTGTTGCTCTTATTTTGTATAACAGCCTGTGATGGATCAGTAGACAGGACGGGTATAACAGGATGAGATGACAGATCTTGGCTGTGAAGGGCTGAGGGTGTATCTGGGATAATGGAATGTTCTTCATATGTATCTTGTGTGATATCATCATCTGCTTTATAATATGAAGATATAAGATTCTCTTCTGATCTCCTGGTACAGTCATCTGCCAAGGATAAGAACATTTTTTATTATTTTTGAGAACTATAACCTTTTTGCATATAAATATATTTAGTCTTTTATGTGCATCTTTATAAGGCACTATCAGAATTAGGACTGCATTTGCTGCTAAGATCTGCAGACACTGTTGGATAAATATTCAGGTATAAATACAAATTGTATCTTTCCTGGAGCTGATAGTGGTTACCAAACTTTTAATTTTTCAGCCAAGTGCCAAGGAGGCGGAGCTAAGCTGCTCAAGAGTCATAGCCTGGCATGCTTCCTCGCATGCCCTCCCCTCATAGCCCCTCCTTGATTGGAGTACAGGGTTGTGTATATCAGTCAAGGTTGTGACACTTGAGCAGCTCAGCTCCGCCTACTTGACTGAGAAAGACTGTAAAATTTCGATTTTTATCAGTTTGGTAACCACCATCAGCTCCAGGAAAGGTACAATCTGCTTTTGTACCCAAACAGCTATTTAAGGGTGACTGCAGCTCTTCGCATCAAATACACCTGACAGATTACCTTAATACAGGATTAGATATGAGCCTTGCGTAAACCGGTAAATCTGCGCGTAAATAAATCCCCTATCCTAGGGGATAGGGGATAAGATGCCAGGGGCGAAGTACCCCTTTAAGGGCATGTAATCTGCACTGCAACCAGCGTTCTGGGGAGACGGACAGCAGGAGCCAGGGGGCCTGCAAAATCCCAAAAAGCCTTTTCATGTCACAATAACCTCCACAGCTGGCACAATCCTAGGCTATACAGGCTCGGCCTTGATCTGTGTGCTGATCTCAGGGACCTCATACAAATATCTGTGCAACTCAGCAAAGCTGGGGCTGATATGTATGATCACAATCTGTATTTCAATGGTCCTAAACACAGCATAGCCATTTAACCCCTTAAGGACCCAGCCCATTTTCACCTTAAGGACCCGGCCATTTTTTGCACATCTGACCACTGTCACTTTAAGCATTAATAACTCTGGGATGCTTTTATTTTTCATTCTGATTACGAGAATGTTTTTCGTGACATATTCTACTTTATGTTAGAGGTACATTTTTGCTGATACTTGCATCATTTCTTGGTGAAAAATTCCAAAATTTGATGAAAAAATTGAAAATTTAGCATTTTTCTATCTTTGAAGCTCTCTGCTTGTAAGGAAAATGGATATTCCAAATAAATGATACACTGATTCACATATACAATATGTCTACTTTATATTTTCATCATAAAGTTGAGATGTTTTTACTTTTGGAAGAGATCAGAGGGCTTCAAAGTTCAGCAGCAATTTTCCATTTTTCACAAAATTTTCAAAATCTGAATTTTTCAGGGACCAGTTCAGTTTTAAAGTGGAGTAGAGGGGCCTTCATATTAGAAATACCGCAAAATAAACCCATTATAAAAAACTGCACCCCTAAAAGTATCCAAAACGACATTCAGTAAGTGTGTTAACCCTTTAGGTGTTTCACAGGAATAGCAGCAAAGTGAAGGAGAAAATTCAAAATCTTCATTTTTTTACACTGGCATGTTCTTGTAGACCCAGTTTTTGAATTTTTACAAGGAGTAATAGGAGAAAAAGTCCCCCAAAATTTGTAAGCCAATTTCTCTCGAGTAAGAAAATACCTCATATGTGTACGTCAAGTGTTCGGCGGGTTCAGTAGAGGGCTCAGAAGGGAAGGAGCGACAATAGGATTTTGGAGAGTGAATTTTTCTGAAATGGTTTTTGGGGGGCATGTTGCATTTAGGAAGCCCCTATGGTGCCAGAACAGCAGAAAACCCCCACATGGCATACCATTTTGGAAACTACACCCCTCAAGGCACGTAACAAGGGGTCCACTGAGATTTAACACCCCACAGATGTTTGACGACTTTTAGTTAAAGTCGGATGTGTAAATGGAAAAGAAAAATTTTCACTAAAGTGCATTTTTTTCCCCAAATTTACCATTTTCACAAAGGGTAATAGGAGAAAATGCCCCCCAAAATTTTGAACCCCATCTCTTCTGAGTATGAACGTAAAATGATCTGGGGGCAAACTACAATGCTCAGAATGCTCAGAAGAGGAGTCACTTTTGGCAAGCAAATTTAGCTGAAATAGTTTTTTTTTTGGGGGGGGGGGGGGAGGGGGCATGTCACATTTAGGAAGCCCCTGTGCTGCCAGAACAGCAAAAAAAACAAACAAACACATGGCATACTATTTTGGAAACTAAACCCTTAAGGCTTACTGTACCCCTTGTTACGTCCCTTAACATCCCACAGGTGTTTGACGACTTTTTGTTAAAGTTGGATGTGTAAATGAAAGCAAAAAATTTTTTCACTGAAATTATGTTTTTTCAACAAATTTTACATTTTTACAAGGGGTAATAGGAGAAAATGACCCCCAAAATTTTGTAACCCCATTTCTAGTATAGAAATATCCCGTTTGTGGATTTCAAGTGCTCTGCTGGCGCACTACAATGTTCAGAAGAGGAGGAGCGCCATTAAGCTTTTGGAAAGAGAATTTGTTTGGAATGGAAGTCAGGGGCCATGTGCGTTTACAAAGCCCCCCGTGGTGCCAGAACTGTGGAACCCCCCCCCCCCCCCCACATGTGACCCCTTTTTGGAAACTACACACCTCACAGAATTTAATAAGGGGTACAGTGAGTATTTACACCCCACTGGCATTTGACAGATCTTTGGAACAGTGGGCTGTGCAAATGAAAAATTACATTACCCCTTATTACATTACGTGAGGGGTGTAGTTTCCAAAATGGGGTCACAAAATGGGGTCACATTGTTCTGGCACTATGGGGGTTTTGTAAACACTCGTGGCCTTCAATTCCGCACAAATTTTCTCTTCAAAATCCCAATGGTGCTCCTTCTCTTCTGAGCATTGTAGTGCACCCGCAGAGCACTTTACATCCACATATGTGGTATGTTCTTGGGAAATGGGGTTGCAAATTTTGGGGGGCTTTCTTCCTATTTTCCCTTGTGAAAATGAAAAATTTAGGGTAACAGCAGCATTTTTGTGAAAATTTTTGTTTTTTAATTTTCCCATCCAACTTTAATGAAAATTCGTCAAACACTTCTGGGGTGTAAATGTTCACTATACCCTTTGTTACGTTCTGTGAGGAGTGTTGTTTCCAAAATGGGGTCACATGTGGGTATTTATTTTTTTGCGTTTATGTCAGAACCGCTGTAAAATCAGTCACCCCTGTGCAAATCACCAATTTAGGCTTCAAATGTACATGGTGCGCTCTCTGAGCCTTGTTGTGCTTCCGCAGAGCATTTTACGCCCACATATGGGGTATTTCCGTACTCAGGAGAAATTGCGTAAAAAATTTTGGGGGTCTTTTTTTGCTTTTATTTTTTTTTGGGAAAAAAAAGTGTAAAATGTTTTTAATGTTTACACTAACAGGCTGGTGTAGACCCCAACTTTCCCTTTCATAAGGGGTAAAAGGAGAAAAAGCCCCCTAAAATTTGTAGTGCCATTTCTACCGAGTACAGAAATACCCCATATGTGGCCCTAAACTGTCTCCCTGAAATACGACAGGGCTCCGAAGTGAGAGAGCGCAATGCGCATTTGAGGACTACATTAGGGATTGTATAGGGGTGGACATAGGGGTATTCTACGCCAGTGATTCCCAAACAGGGTGCCTCCAGCTGTTGCTAAACTCCCAGCATGCCTGGACAGTCAGTGGCTGTCCGGAAATGCTGGGAGTTGTTGTTTTGCAACAGCTGGATGCTCCGTTTTGGAAACACTGCCGTACAATACGTTTTTCATTTTTATTGGGGGGACAGTGTAAGGGGTGTATATGTAGTGTTTTACCCTTTATTATGTGTTAGTGTAGTGTAGTGTTTTTAGGGTACATTCCCACTGGCGTGTTACGGTGAGTTTCCCGCTAGGAGTTTGAGCTGCGGAGAAAAACTTGCCGCAGCCCAAACTTGAAGCAGAAAACTCACTGCAAACCCGCCCGTATGAATGTACCCTGTACATTCACATGGGGGGGGCAAACCTCCAGCTATTTCAAAACTACAACTCCCAGCATGCACTGACAGACCGTGCATGCTGGGAGTTGTACTTTTGCAACAGCTGGAGGCACACTGGTTGGAAAACCTTCAGTTAGGTTCTATTAACTAACTCAGTATTTTCCAACCAGTGTGCCTCCAGCTGTTGCAAAACTACAACTCCCAGCATGTACTGATCACCGAACGGCATTCTGGGAGATGTAGTTATGCAACAGCTGGAGGCACACAACTACAACTCCCAGCATGCTGAAACAGCTGTTTGCGGTATGGGCATGCTGGGATTGGCAGTTTTGCAACATCTGGAGGGCTACAGTTTAGAGACTACTGCATAGTGATCTCCAAACTGTGGCCCTCCAGATGTTGCAAAACTACAAATACCAGCATGCCCAGACAGCAAACAGCTGTCTGGGCATGCTGGGAGTTGTAGTTTTGCAACATCTGGAGGGCTACAGTTTAGAGACCACTGTATAGTGGTCTCAAACTGTAGACCTCCAGATGTTGCTAGGCAACTCACCGGCTTCCGTAGGATCCAGTGAGCCAACTGCACGACATTGCCGCCCGTCGATCAGCGTCGCCCGCAGCCTCCGGATGGGTAAATGGATCTTCTGCCACCAGTCCTCTTCGGTTTCGCCGTTCTGCCCCGCCTATTATGGGTGGGCAGAACGGGGAAACCGAAAGTTAACCCCCCCGCCCCCGATCTGTTATTGGTCGTCGGTCCTTGATGACCAATAGCAGGGATAGGAGGGGTGGCACCCCTGCCACCTCACTCCTATCCCTTCAGGGGGATTGTGGGTGTCTTGGACAAGCGCAATCCCCTTTATATTCCAGGTCACCATAGACCTGTAATGACCCGGAATCGGCGCAAATCGCCGGTGTGAATTTACCGGCGATTTGCGTAGATCGCCGACATGTGTGTGTGTGTGTGTGTGTGTGTGTGTGTGTGGGGGGGTCTGATGACCCCCCTGGGCATTTGCGCGGGTTGCCTGCTGATAGATATCAGCAGTCACCCCGGTCCGGTCCCTGCCTGGCGTATGGATACGTCCTTCAGTACCAGGAAGCCAGGGCGTATCCATACGCCCTAGGTCCTTAAGGGGTTAAAGCACCTTAATTACATTTACAGGGTTTAATCACACTAATGGTATGTCTACCGGTTGTAAGCAAACAGTGCAATAAAAAGCGTTTACATTTAACAGGCAATAGCCATCTAAAGCGCTTGTACGTCTATAATCTTTGTGTATTCAAACACACGTTATATTTACCTGGTTGTAAGCAAACAGCGCAATAAAAAGCATGTACTTTTAACACGCAACAGGCATTATCCTTCTAAAGGGTTTGTACATCTATATTCTTCATTTACTCAAACACACGTTATATTTACCTGGTTGAAAGATAACGTAGTTCAAAACGTTGTAAGTTAAAGTTGACTAGTAGGTGAGTGAAAAATCACCTCAAAAATATCAAAATAACCTCAAAAATATGTCTGGCAAAAGAATTGTTGGACAATGTGAGGGACAGAAGATCCTTTCTGTGGCAACTTTTCACTGGGCCATGAAAAACTTTTTAACCTCCTGCTGTCCACTGGCTACTAAACTTTCACCAGCATGCTTCCTCCTGCTGTACACTGGTTACTAGTAGGCCCTCCAGTCATCTCATTTAAAAAGTAAAAATAAAAAAACGGCAAATCTTGATCTATACGCTGGCTACTACAACTCTTACTAGACCGCCTCCTCGTGCTGTACCCTGGGTACTACTAGCTGTTGCCTCCTGTTGTACTCTGGATACTACCAATACCTCTAGTCCTCCATCACCCATGCTTCTGCTACTTTCAACCATGCCAACACATACACAACCCATGATCCAAAAAAAAAAAAGCCAAAAAAAGATAATTTTTTCAGCTTTTATACTAAAGCTAATTCCATTTTGGGACACCAATTCTGTTTTAACTCCCGAAAAGGAATAATTTTTTTAAATGAATGGAAAAATCCATGGTGTCTTCTTTACTTGCTAGACTCAAAACCTGTTGCTACTCCCAAAAAGGAATAATTTTTGGAAAGCTAGGAAAAAGCCAGTGTGTCTTCCGATACCTCCGTGCGCATTTTAACACAGACAGGCATCTGCTGACAATTAGGCATAATTTATGCAGCTTTAAAAATAGCCTTAAAGGAAAATTGTCACATGTTTTCTCCCGCACTATCCACAGGTACTGACGGATAGTGCGGAAGACGCTGATCCCTATGATCCCTACCTTGCCCGGATCCGCCTGGCCGTTCATCCACAATCGTAGTTTTATTATATGTGGAAATGTTGCCAGCGCCGCAACACACAGGAGTCCTTACCAGCATCTCTTGCACCCATCAGCATTTGAAGAGTGCTGTTATACGTTTGGACCTGAGGAAGGCACTATGTGCCGAAACGCGTTGTCCTTCTTGCAAATAAAAATCACTTGTCCTGGGCTGGCCTGAGTCTCTCCGTTTTGTTATTTCCTAAGCAGCGCCTCATAAGACCGTTTTTTGCCTCTTTTTGAGATATACGTGTCGTTAATACTGGCTCTTCCTGCTAAGAATCCAGTCCTGGTCTGAGTGCAGCAGCTTCCTAATACCTCTACCCATCAATCCTCCACAGAGATTTGCACCAACGGGTGAGTAATATCACCTAGGTGTGGTGGAGGGATTTACAGATCTTTTACCTGTTACAAAGGGAGCGCCCCCTGTCTCTCGTTTTTTGTCTTTGGTCTATTTGGTGATGCCAATTGCCCCATGTGGCATCAGAATAAATCCCTGGATCAACATTCTATCCCCATAAATCTATTCTCCATAACCTGTGATATCATATTTTTCCAGAAAAACATCCAGACCCCTTGAACTTATTTATTGAGTCAGACGTCACAACATCATGGGGAGAGAGTCCCACAGTCTCACTGCTCTTACAGTAAAGAATCTCTGTCTGTGATGATGGTAAAACCTTCTTTCCTCTAGATGTAGAAGATGCCCTGTTGTCATGGTTACCGGCCTAGATATAAAAAGATCACTAGAAAGATCTCTGTACTGTCCATTCATATATCTGTACATTGTGATCAGATCCCCCTAAGTGACAAAACTAAATAACCCCAAGTGATAACCTGTCTTGGTCCTGTAATCCCCCCTATACCATTATTATCTTTGTCATCCTCTTCTGCACCCTCTCCAGTTCAGCCATGTCCTTCTTATATACAGGGGCCCAGTACTGTATACAATACTCCATATGTGATCTGACTAGTGATTTATACAGAGGTAGCTATGTCCTTCTTATATACAGGAGCCCAGTACTGTATACAATACTCCATATGTGGTCTGACTAGTGATTTATACAGAGGTAGCTATGTCCTTCTTATATACAGGAGCCCAGTACTGTACACAATACTCCATATGTAGTCTGACTAATGATTTATACAGAGGTAACTATGTCCTTCTTATATACAGGGGCCCAGTACTGTACACAATACTCCATATGTGGTCTGACTAGTGATTTATACAGAGGTAGCTATGTCCTTCTTATATACAGGAGCCCAGTACTGTACACAATACTCCATATGTGGTCTGACTAGTGATTTATACAGAGGTAGCTATGTCCTTCTTATATACAGGAGCCCAGTACTGTATACACTACTCCATATGTGGTCTGACTAGTGATTTATACAGAGGTAACTATGTCCTTCTTATATACAGGAGCCCAGAACTGTACACAATACTCCATATGTGATCTGACTAGTGATTTATACAGAGGTAGCTATGTCCTTCTTATATACAGGAGCCCAGTACTGTATACACTACTCCATATGTGGTCTGACTAGTGATTTATACAGAGGTAACTATGTCCTTCTTATATACAGGAGCCCAGAACTGTACACAATACTCCATATGTGATCTGACTAGTGATTTATACAGAGGTAACTATGTCCTTCTTATATACAGGAGCCCAGTACTGTACACAATACTCCATATGTGATCTGACTAGTGATTTATACAGAGGTAGCTATGTCCTTCTTATATACAGGAGCCCAGTACTGTACACAATACTCCATATGTGGTCTGACTAGTGATTTATACAGAGGTAGCTATGTCCTTTTTATATACAGGGGCCCAGTACTGTACACAATACTCCATATGTGGTCTGACTAATGATTTATACAGAGGTAACTATGTCCTTCTTATATACAGGGGCCCAGTACTGTACACAATACTCCATATGTGATCTCTGTAATATTATGTTATCCTCCTCTGTGGTGATCACCTGACCCAGTTTAGTGTCATCTACAAATATAGAGATTCTCCTCTGTAATCCTCTACAAGGTCATTAATAAACATATTGAAAAGAAGTGACCCCAGTACTGACCCCTGTGCATATCAGGAACTGTCCACAGCAGCAGTGGTTTGCTCTGGTGTGGGGAGGGGGGTGTAAACTCGATTATCTGTGATCACAACAGGTCTCCAGAAGTCACAATCATTTATTGTCCCTGCACCTTAGGAACCACCAACCGGAGATAAAGAAGAAATATTCCAACCTCCCTAAATGTATATCATGTGTTATCATTTATAGTGGTTACTACTCACCTGAGCGGTGACCTGTAGGAATGACCTCGAAAAACTGCTCATCGCCGCTCACATCTGTCTCTTCTTCTTTTTTGTCTGTAGCATTAAAATAGATTAGATCTTTTCCTGTAGGAACGTCCTCCTTATACTGCTCATCACCGCTCACATCTGTCTTTTCTTCTTCTTCCTTTATGTCTGTAGCATTAATATAGATTAGATCTTTCCCTGTAGGAATGTCCTCCATATACTGCTCATCACCGCTCACATCTGTCTCTTCTTCTTCCTTTATGTCTGCAGCATTAACATAGATTAGATCTTTCCCTGTAGGAATGTCCTCCATACACTGCTCATCACTGCTCACATCTGTCTCTTCTTTTTCCCTTATGTCTGTAGCAGTATTATAGATCAGATCTTTTCCTGTAGGAATGTCCTCCTTATACTGCTCATCACGGCTCACATTTGTCTTTTCTTCTTCTTCCTTTATGTCTTCAGCATTAATATAGATTAGATCTTTCCCTGTAGGAATGACCTTCATATACTGCTCATCACCGCTCACATCTGTCTCTTCTTTTTCCCTTATGTCTGTAGCATTACTATAGTTTAGATCTTTCCCTGTAGGAATGTCCTCCTTATACTGCTCATCACCGCTCACATCTGTCTCTTCTTCTTTCTTTATGTTTGTAGCATTAATATTGTTCAGATATTCACCCTGATTCATAAGTTGTGCAATAAACATAGTTTAACATGAGCAAAAAAGATCAATAATTATCACAAGGACCAAAAATGACAGGAGGAGTTATCTGAGGAACATAACTACAAGTCTTCTAGCAGGTGGACACAGATATTAGATGATAATAACCTCAATCACATGGACCGATCAGTCATAGCATTATGGCCGGGTTGACACACAATATTTTTAGCCAAAACCAGGAGTGGTACAAGTCTTTGTATTACATTTTTCTCTGTGTCACTTTATCTCCTGGTTTTCGCTAAAAATACTGTGTGTAACCCCAGCCTACAACTACAGGTGACTAACACATACCATCTGGTGACAATAGCGTCTGTCAGGGGAGAGAAATATCAGGAAGCTATTAAACGTTTGGCCTAGTTCCACAGAACACGAGAAACCTGTGAAGCCCGTACATGAGAGAGACCTCTATAATACTCAGCAGGTGGTAATAATGTTATGAATGATCAGTGTATATCCCCCATGGCTAGACAGGCTTCAGGTTGTGTCAGTGGAGGAGATCAGCTCCTGCCAGACACCTCTGGGGTTTGTCTCGGGGGAAATAAAGGATCAGATGGGTATAAATCCAACCTGTTGGTTCCTTATTCCAACCAGCAGTCTCCATAGCCAGAAAACTGTGAGAAGATCCAGACAACATGTAATGTCTATGGTCGGCTTTATCCTGTCATCTCCACCTTTCTCATTCCACAAGTATAAAGCATATAATACTGTAGGATAAAACAAGACTGAACACAAGAGCTTCACAGCCCTTCTACAGATCATAGGGAATATCTCCATCTACCTGATCCTGATCCTGTGGAAGAAGAGGACGGGGACACCTCTCTGCTGCTGTTCTCTTACTGGATCTGACTGTAGGGAACACATACAGAGACTGAATTCATTCTTTACATACAAATAATGAGAGGACGTGTGTATATAGTCATGTCTATTACCTGCTGATGTGAGGGGCTGCTGATCCTCCATCATCACCTGATCCTTGTACTGATCCTTGTGTCCTTCTACATACTCCCACTCCTCCATGGAGAAATAGACCGCCACGTCCTGACACCTTATAGGAACCTGACACACAATGATACAGTCATCACCCCGACCCCTCCAGTGGTGTTACTGTATAATGTCCCAGCATTCCCAGCAGTGTCACCACTCCAGTCATCACCAGACCCCTCCATTACTGTATAATGTCCCAGCATTCCCAGCAGTGTCACCTCTCCAGTCATCACCAGACCCCTCCATTACTGTATAATGTCCCAGCATTCCCAGCAGTGTCACCTCTCCAGTCATCACCAGACCCCTCCATTACTGTATAATGTCCCAGCATTCCCAGCAGTGTCACCTCTCCAGTCATCACCAGACCCCTCCATTACTGTATAATGTCCCAGCAGTGTCACCTCTCCAGTCATCACCAGACCCCTCCATTACTGTATAATGTCCCAGCATTCCCAGCAGTGTCACCTCTCCAGTCATCACCAGACCCCTCCATTACTGTATAATGTCCCAGCATTCCCAGCAGTGTCACCTCTCCAATCATCACCAGACCCCTCCATTACTGTATAATGTCCCAGCAGTGTCACCTCTCCAGTCATCACCAGACCCCTCCATTACTGTATAATGTCCCAGCAGTGTCACCTCTCCAGTCATCACCAGACCCCTCCATTACTGTATAATGTCCCAGCAGTGTCACCTCTCCAGTCATCACCAGACCCCTCCATTACTGTATAATGTCCCAGCAGTGTCACCTCTCCAGTCATCACCAGACCCCTCCATTACTGTATAATGTCCCAGCATTCCCAGCAGTGTCACCTCTCCAGTCATCACCAGACCCCTCCATTACTGTATAATGTCCCAGCATTCCCAGCAGTGTCACCTCTCCAGTCATCACCAGACCCCTCCATTACTGTATAATGTCCCAGCAGTGTCACATCTCCAGTCATCACCAGACCCCTCCATTACTGTATAATGTCCCAGCAATGTCACCTCTCCAGTCATCACCAGACCCCTCCATTACTGTATAATATCCCAGCAGTGTCACCTCTCCAGTCATCACCAGACCCCTCCATTACTGTATAATGTCCCAGCAGTGTCACCTCTCCAGTCATCACCAGACCCCTCCATTACTGTATAATGTCCCAGCATTCCCAGCAGTGTCACCTCTCCAGTCATCACCAGACCCCTCCATTACTGTATAATGTCCCAGCAGTGTCACCTCTCCAGTCATCACCAGACCCCTCCATTACTGTATAATGTCCCAGCATTCCCAGCAGGGTCACCTCTCCAGTCATCACCAGACCCCTCCATTACTGTATAATGTCCCAGCATTCCCAGCAGTGTCACCTCTCCAGTCATCACCAGACCCCTCCATTACTGTATAATGTCCCAGAATTCCCAGCAGTGTCACCTCTCCAGTCATCACCAGACCCCTCCATTACTGTATAATGTCCCAGCATTCCCAGCAGGGTCACCTCTCCAGTCATCACCAGACCCTCCATTACTGTATAATGTCCCAGCAGTGTCACCTCTCCAGTCATCACCAGACCCCTCCATTACTGTATAATGTCCCAGCAGTGTCACCTCTCCAGTCATCACCAGACCCCTCCATTACTGTATAATGTCCCAGCATTCCCAGCAGTGTCACCTCTCCAGTCATCACCAGACCCCTCCATTACTGTATAATGTCCCAGCATTCCCAGCAGTGTCACCTCTCCAGTCATCACCAGACCCCTCTATTACTGTATAATGTCCCAGCAGTGTCACCTCTCCAGTCATCACCAGACCCCTCCATTACTGTATAATGTCCCAGCATTCCCAGCAGTGTCACCTCTCCAGTCATCACCAGACCCCTCCATTACTGTATAATGTCCCAGCAGTGTCACCTCTCCAGTCATCACCAGACCCCTCCATTACTGTATAATGTCCCAGCAGTGTCACCTCTCCAGTCATCACCAGACCCCTCCATTACTGTATAATGTCCCAGCATTCCCAGCAGGGTCACCTCTCCAGTCATCACCAGACCCCTCCATTACTGTATAATGTCCCAGCATTCCCAGCAGTGTCACCTCTCCAGTAATCACCAGACCCCTCCATTACTGTATAATGTCCCAGCATTCCCAGCAGTGTCACCTCTCCAGTCATCACCAGACCCCTCCATTACTGTATAATGTCCCAGCATTCCCAGCAGTGTCACCTCTCCAGTCATCACCAGACCCCTCCATTACTGTATAATTTCCCAGCATTCCCAGCAGTGTCACCTCTCCAGTCATCACCAGACCCCTCCATTACTGTATAATGTCCCAGCATTCCCAGCAGTGTCACCTCTCCAGTCATCACCAGACCCTTCCATTACTGTATAATGTCCCAGCATTCCCAGCAGTGTCACCTCTCCAGTCATCACCAGACCCCTTCATTACTATATAATGTCCCAGCATTCCCAGCAGTGTCACCTCTCCAGTCATCACAGACCCCTCCATTACTGTATAATGTCCCAGCATTCCCAGCAGTGTCACCTCTCCAGTCATCACCAGACCCCTCCATTACTGTATAATGTCCCAGCAGTGTCACCTCTCCAGTCATCACCAGACCCCTCCATTACTGTATAATGTCCCAGCAGTGTCACCTCTCCAGTCATCACCAGACCCCTCCATTACTGTATAATGTCCCAGCATTCCTAGCAGTGTCACCTCTCCAGTCATCACCAGACCCCTCCATTACTGTATAATGTCCCAGCAGTGTCACCTCTGGAGTCATCACCAGACCCCTCCATTACTGTATAATGTCCCAGCATTCCCAGCAGTGTCACCTCTCCAGTCATCACCAGACCCCTCCATTACTGTATAATGTCCCAGCATTCCCAGCAGTGTCACCTCTCCAGTCATCACCAGACCCTCCATTACTGTATAATGTCCCAGCATTCCCAGCAGGGTCACCTCTCCAGTCATCACCAGACCCTCCATTACTGTATAATGTCCCAGCAGTGTCACCTCTGGAGTCATCACCAGACCCCTCCATTACTGTATAATGTCCCAGCATTCCCAGCAGTGTCACCTCTCCAGTCATCACCAGACCCCTCCATTACTGTATAATGTCCCAGCAGTGTCACCTCTCCAGTCATCACCAGACCCCTCCATTACTGTATAATGTCCCAGCATTCCCAGCAGTGTCACCTCTCCAGTCATCACCAGACCCCTCCATTACTGTATAATGTCCCAGCATTCCCAGCAGTGTCACCTCTCCAGTCATCACCAGACCTCTCCATTACTGTATAATGTCCCAGCAGTGTCACCTCTCCAGTCATCACCAGACCCCTCCATTACTGTATAATGTCCCAGCAGTGTCACCTCTCCAGTCATCACCAGACCCCTCCATTACTGTATAATGTCCCAGCATTCCCAGCAGTGTCACCTCTCCAGTCATCACCAGACCCCTCCATTACTGTATAATGTCCCAGCATTCCCAGCAGTGTCACCTCTCCAGTCATCACCAGACCCCTCCATTACTGTATAATGTCCCAGCAGTGTCACCTCTACAGTCATCACCAGACCCCTCCATTACTGTATAATGTCCCAGCAGTGTCACCTCTCCAGTCATCACCAGACCCCTCCATTACTGTATAATGTCCCAGCATTCCCAGCAGTGTCACCTCTCCAGTCATCACCAGACCCCTCCATTACTGTATAATGTCCCAGCATTCCCAGCAGTGTCACCTCTCCAGTCATCACCAGACCCCTCCATTACTGTATAATGTCCCAGCATTCCCAGCAGTGTCACCTCTCCAGTCATCACCAGACCCCTCCATTACTGTATAATGTCCCAGCAGGGTCACCTCTCCAGTCATCACCAGACCCCTCCATTACTGTATAATGTCCCAGCAGTGTCACCTCTCCAGTCATCACCAGACCCCTCCATTACTGTATAATGTCCCAGCAGTGTCACCTCTCCAGTCATCACCAGACCCCTCCATTACTGTATAATGTCCCAGCAGTGTCACCTCTCCAGTCATCACCAGACCCCTCCATTACTGTATAATGTCCCAGCATTCCCAGCAGGGTCACCTCTCCAGTCATCACCAGACCCCTCCATTACTGTATAATGTCCCAGCAGTGTCACCTCTCCAGTCATCACCAGACCCCTCCATTACTGTATAATGTCCCAGCATTCCCAGCAGTGTCACCTCTCCAGTCATCACCAGACCCCTCCATTACTGTATAATGTCCCAGCATTCCCAGCAGTGTCACCTCTCCAGTCATCACCAGACCCCTCCATTACTGTATAATGTCCCAGCATGGTCACCTCTCCAGTCATCACCAGACCCCTCCATTACTGTATAATGTCCCAGCATTCCCAGCAGTGTCACCTCTCCAGTCATCACCAGACCCCTCCATTACTGTATAATGTCCCAGCATGGTCACCTCTCCAGTCATCACCAGACCCCTCCATTACTGTATAATGTCCCAGCATTCCCAGCAGTGTCACCTCTCCAGTCATCACCAGACCCTTCCATTACTGTATAATGTCCCAGCATTCCCAGCAGTGTCACCTCTCCAGTCATCACCAGACCCCTTCATTACTGTATAATGTCCCAGCATTCCCAGCAGTGTCACCTCTCCAGTCATCACAGACCCCTCCATTACTGTATAATGTCCCAGCATTCCCAGCAGTGTCACCTCTCCAGTCATCACCAGACCCCTCCATTACTGTATAATGTCCCAGCAGTGTCACCTCTCCAGTCATCACCAGACCCCTCCATTACTGTATAATGTCCCAGCAGTGTCACCTCTCCAGTCATCACCAGACCCCTCCATTACTGTATAATGTCCCAGCATTCCTAGCAGTGTCACCTCTCCAGTCATCACCAGACCCCTCCATTACTGTATAATGTCCCAGCAGTGTCACCTCTGGAGTCATCACCAGACCCCTCCATTACTGTATAATGTCCCAGCATTCCCAGCAGTGTCACCTCTCCAGTCATCACCAGACCCCTCCATTACTGTATAATGTCCCAGCATTCCCAGCAGTGTCACCTCTCCAGTCATCACCAGACCCTCCATTACTGTATAATGTCCCAGCATTCCCAGCAGTGTCACCTCTCCAGTCATCACCAGACCCCTCCATTACTGTATAATGTCCCAGCATTCCCAGCAGTGTCACCTCTCCAGTCATCACCAGACCCCTCCATTGCTGTATAATGTCCCAGCAGTGTCACCTCTCCAGTCATCACCAGACCCCTCCATTACTGTATAATGTCCCAGCATTCCCAGCAGTGTCACCTCTCCAGTCATCACCAGACCCCTCCATTACTGTATAATGTCCCAGCATTCCCAGCAGTGTCACCTCTCCAGTCATCACCAGACCCCTCCATTACTGTATAATGTCCCAGCATTCCCAGCAGTGTCACCTCTCCAGTCATCACCAGACCCCTCCATTACTGTATAATGTCCCAGCATTCCCAGCAGTGTCACCTCTCCAGTCATCACCAGACCCCTACATTACTGTATAATGTCCCAGCATGGTCACCTCTCCAGTCATCACCAGACCCCTCCATTACTGTATAATGTCCCAGCATTCCCAGCAGTGTCACCTCTCCAGTCATCACCAGACCCCTCCATTACTGTATAATGTCCCAGCATGGTCACCTCTCCAGTCATCACCAGACCCCTCCATTACTGTATAATGTCCCAGCATTCCCAGCAGTGTCACCTCTCCAGTCATCACCAGACCCTTCCATTACTGTATAATGTCCCAGCATTCCCAGCAGTGTCACCTCTCCAGTCATCACCAGACCCCTTCATTACTGTATAATGTCCCAGCATTCCCAGCAGTGTCACCTCTCCAGTCATCACAGACCCCTCCATTACTGTATAATGTCCCAGCATTCCCAGCAGTGTCACCTCTCCAGTCATCACCAGACCCCTCCATTACTGTATAATGTCCCAGCAGTGTCACCTCTCCAGTCATCACCAGACCCCTCCATTACTGTATAATGTCCCAGCAGTGTCACCTCTCCAGTCATCACCAGACCCCTCCATTACTGTATAATGTCCCAGCATTCCTAGCAGTGTCACCTCTCCAGTCATCACCAGACCCCTCCATTACTGTATAATGTCCCAGCAGTGTCACCTCTGGAGTCATCACCAGACCCCTCCATTACTGTATAATGTCCCAGCATTCCCAGCAGTGTCACCTCTCCAGTCATCACCAGACCCCTCCATTACTGTATAATGTCCCAGCATTCCCAGCAGTGTCACCTCTCCAGTCATCACCAGACCCTCCATTACTGTATAATGTCCCAGCATTCCCAGCAGTGTCACCTCTCCAGTCATCACCAGACCCCTCCATTACTGTATAATGTCCCAGCATTCCCAGCAGTGTCACCTCTCCAGTCATCACCAGACCCCTCCATTACTGTATAATGTCCCAGCAGTGTCACCTCTCCAGTCATCACCAGACCCCTCCATTACTGTATAATGTCCCAGCATTCCCAGCAGTGTCACCTCTCCAGTCATCACCAGACCCCTCCATTACTGTATAATGTCCCAGCATTCCCAGCAGTGTCACCTCTCCAGTCATCACCAGACCCCTCCATTACTGTATAATGTCCCAGCATTCCCAGCAGTGTCACCTCTCCAGTCATCACCAGACCCCTCCATTACTGTATAATGTCCCAGCAGGGTCACCTCTCCAGTCATCACCAGACCCCTCCATTACTGTATAATGTCCCAGCAGTGTCACCTCTCCAGTCATCACCAGACCCCTCCATTACTGTATAATGTCCCAGCAGTGTCACCTCTCCAGTCATCACCAGACCCCTCCATTACTGTATAATGTCCCAGCAGTGTCACCTCTCCAGTCATCACCAGACCCCTCCATTACTGTATAATGTCCCAGCATTCCCAGCAGGGTCACCTCTCCAGTCATCACCAGACCCCTCCATTACTGTATAATGTCCCAGCAGTGTCACCTCTCCAGTCATCACCAGACCCCTCCATTACTGTATAATGTCCCAGCATTCCCAGCAGGGTCACCTCTCCAGTCATCACCAGACCCCTCCATTACTGTATAATGTCCCAGCAGTGTCACCTCTCCAGTCATCACCAGACCCCTCCATTACTGTATAATGTCCCAGCATTCCCAGCAGTGTCACCTCTCCAGTCATCACCAGACCCCTCCATTACTGTATAATGTCCCAGCATTCCCAGCAGTGTCACCTCTCCAGTCATCACCAGACCCCTCCATTACTGTATAATGTCCCAGCATGGTCACCTCTCCAGTCATCACCAGACCCCTCCATTACTGTATAATGTCCCAGCATTCCCAGCAGTGTCACCTCTCCAGTCATCACCAGACCCCTCCATTACTGTATAATGTCCCAGCATTCCCAGCAGTGTCACCTCTCCAGTCATCACCAGACCCCTCCATTACTGTATAATGTCCCAGCATTCCCAGCAGGGTCACCTCTCCAGTCATCACCAGACCCTTCCATTACTGTATAATGTCCCAGCATTCCCAGCAGTGTCACCTCTCCAGTCATCACCAGACCCCTCCATTACTGTATAATGTCCCAGCAGTGTCACCTCTCCAGTCATCACCAGACCCCTCCATTACTGTATAATGTCCCAGCAGTGTCACCTCTCCAGTCATCACCAGACCCCTCCATTACTGTATAATGTCCCAGCATTCCTAGCAGTGTCACCTCTCCAGTCATCACCAGACCCCTCCATTACTGTATAATGTCCCAGCAGTGTCACCTCTGGAGTCATCACCAGACCCCTCCATTACTGTATAATGTCCCAGCATTCCCAGCAGTGTCACCTCTCCAGTCATCACCAGACCCCTCCATTACTGTATAATGTCCCAGCATTCCCAGCAGTGTCACCTCTCCAGTCATCACCAGACCCTCCATTACTGTATAATGTCCCAGCATTCCCAGCAGTGTCACCTCTCCAGTCATCACCAGACCCCTCCATTACTGTATAATGTCCCAGCAGTGTCACCTCTCCAGTCATCACCAGACCCCTCCATTACTGTATAATGTCCCAGCATTCCCAGCAGTGTCACCTCTCCAGTCATCACCAGACCCCTCCATTACTGTATAATGTCCCAGCATTCCCAGCAGTGTCACCTCTCCAGTCATCACCAGACCCCTCCATTACTGTATAATGTCCCAGCATTCCCAGCAGTGTCACCTCTCCAGTCATCACCAGACCCCTCCATTACTGTATAATGTCCCAGCAGGGTCACCTCTCCAGTCATCACCAGACCCCTCCATTACTGTATAATGTCCCAGCAGTGTCACCTCTCCAGTCATCACCAGACCCCTCCATTACTGTATAATGTCCCAGCAGTGTCACCTCTCCAGTCATCACCAGACCCCTCCATTACTGTATAATGTCCCAGCAGTGTCACCTCTCCAGTCATCACCAGACCCCTCCATTACTGTATAATGTCCCAGCATTCCCAGCAGGGTCACCTCTCCAGTCATCACCAGACCCCTCCATTACTGTATAATGTCCCAGCAGTGTCACCTCTCCAGTCATCACCAGACCCCTCCATTACTGTATAATGTCCCAGCATTCCCAGCAGTGTCACCTCTCCAGTCATCACCAGACCCCTCCATTACTGTATAATGTCCCAGCATTCCCAGCAGTGTCACCTCTCCAGTCATCACCAGACCCCTCCATTACTGTATAATGTCCCAGCATGGTCACCTCTCCAGTCATCACCAGACCCCTCCATTACTGTATAATGTCCCAGCATTCCCAGCAGTGTCACCTCTCCAGTCATCACCAGACCCCTCCATTACTGTATAATGTCCCAGCATTCCCAGCAGTGTCACCTCTCCAGTCATCACCAGACCCCTCCATTACTGTATAATGTCCCAGCATTCCCAGCAGGGTCACCTCTCCAGTCATCACCAGACCCCTCCATTACTGTATAATGTCCCAGCAGTGTCACCTCTCCAGTCATCACCAGACCCCTCCATTACTCTATAATGTCCCAGCATTCCCAGCAGTGTCACCTCTCCAGTCAGCAGCTCCATCATCTTGTTGATCAGTTCTAGTATCTTCTGTTCATCCATTTCCTCATGTATCAGGGAGTGAGGTGGGGGCCCCGGGATTGGGCTCAGGGTTCTTCCCCATCCTTCACACACAGGGGCCCGACAGCGCCCACTAGAGGACTTATTCACTACTGTGTAATCCTGTGTATGGAGAGACACATTAATATCACTACATACATTCCCAGAATCCCTCACCTCTCCAGTCATATCCATCTGTTATTATAGATAAGAATGAGGTCATGTGACATCACTCCCAGAATCCCTCACCTCTCCAGTCATATCCATCTGTTATTACATAGATAAGAATGAGGTCATGTGACATCACTCCCAGAATCCCTCACCTCTCCAGTAAGCCGGAAGAGTATCTCTAGGGTGAGGTTTATGATCCTGTCGGCCATCTTGTTCCTGTCTCTCTCCATGGTTGAGGGGTCATGCAGGAGAATTCTTTATATAGAAGATATAAGCAGAGGATCCTGGGTTGAAGGAACCTAAGAGGATAAAAACATGATCCAGTGTAAAATCAAATACAGTGAGTGAAATAAGCATTGAACACGTCACCATTTTTCTCACTAAATATATTTCCATGAAACTGGTTTTGACATGAAATTTTCACCAGATGTTGGTAAAAACCAAAGTAATCAATACATACAGATAAACCAAAACAAATAAAATCAGAAGTTAAGTTCTGTGTAATAATGTGAAATGACACAGGGAAAAAGTATTGAACACGCTTACTGATATTCCTTTATTACTTTGTACAGAAGCCTTTCTTGGTGATGGCAGAGAAACTAGTTTCCTGCATTACTCTACGGAGTTTTGGCCCATTCTTCCACACAAACTGTCTTCAAATCTTGAAGGTTCTGTGGGCCTCTTCTATGAACCCTGATTATTAGTTCTTTCCATAGATTTTCTATGTTATATAAGTCAGGTGATCAGCTGGGCCAATCTAGGGGCTTTTTTTTTTCTTTCTTTGAAATCAATTGAAAGTTTCCTTGGCTGGGATCATTGTCCTCCTGAAATGTCCACTCTCGATTCATCTTCATCATCCTGGTAGATGCCAGGAGATTTTCGTCAAGAATGTCTCCATAAATTTGCCCTTTCATCCTTCCTTCAATTATTTGAAGTTTCCCAGAACCATCTGCTGAAAAGACCTCTGATGAAGCTCTAAGGAGCGAAACATGTCAGGGGGGTTAGTGTCTGAGCTATTAATAAGCCTGTGTCGCTGGTCCACATTTATTATCTGTTTGGACTGCAGCCAAAAATGGTGATATAGGATGTATATATATATGGGCCGTGAGCCTAAGTGATAGCAAATACAATGATATAACATAGCTATCAGTGACTGGCGACACCTGTGTTTTTAATTTTTTGTTATACTATTACGGCTTCTAAAACATAACTAAAAGTTACATTTTAGGATGGGGACATAAAGAAAGGGTTTTAGTGCGCCATGGTTAGGGATTGTGTGTTGTTACGCATTGCCTGTGCCAGAGGTTCCGTGCATAAGACAAAAAATAAGTGGAGAGTGGAGAAAGGTGACACTGCCGAGTACCATTCAACATCTGAAATTCCTGAGACAAGGTGCAATTAGTAAATATATAAAGCCATGATGGCCCCTAAGATCTCCCCACCCAGGCCTATGCTATCCAACACAGAGAAAACGAATGACCAGTTTATGCGGTCGAACGACTTCTCGCCATTCAGCGACAAGAACAGCGTGGACAGGCCCCTTGATTCCACATGGTGCAGTAGGTTGAAAACCTGTCTCGTATTATCGTACACTTGTTTTTTTTTAACAAATCCCACCTGGTCCCAGTTGACCAGAAGGGGCAATAATGGGGCTAGATGGCATACTAACAACTTGGAAAAATGTTTAAATCTACATTAAGGAGGAATATGAGCCTAAAGTTACTGGGTATATCAGGTGGCTTCCCCGATTATGGCAAAGTAACAATGAGGGCAAAATAAAAAATAGAAAACCCAAAATAAATGCATCTTGTATAAACTTGTGCAGGTGCGGGAGTAAAATAGGGAAAACATCCTAACAATAACCAGTAACTACATAAACCAGAACCACAATAACCAGTAACTACATAAACCAGAACCACAATAACCAGTAACTACAGAGACCGGAACCACAATAACCAGTAACTACAGAGACCGGAACCACAATAACCAGTAACTACAGAGACCGGACCCACAATAACCAGTAACTACAGAGATCAGAACCACAATAACCAGTAACTACAGAGATCAGAACCACAATAACCAGTAACTACAGAGAGCGGAACCACAATAACCAGTAACTACAGAGAGCGGAACCACAATAACCAGTAACTACAGAGAGCGGAACCACAATAACCAGTAACTATAGAGACCAGAAACACAATATCCAGTAACTACAGAGACCAGAACCACAATAACCAGTAACTACAGAGACCAGAACCACAATAACCAGTAACTACAGAGAGCGGAACCACAATAACCAGTAACTACAGAGATCGGAACCACAATAACCAGTAACTACAGAGACCAGAACCACAATAACCAGTAACTACAGAGACCGGAACCACAATAACCAGTAACTACAGAGACCGGAACCACAATAACCAGTAATTACAGAGAGCGGAACCACAATAACCAGTAACTACAGAGACCAGAAGCACAATAACCAGTAACTACAGAGAGCGGAACCACAATAACCAGTAACTACAGAGAGCGGAACCACAATAACCAGTAACTACAGAGCCCCGAACCACAATAACCAGTAAATACAGAGCCCGGAACCACAATAACCAGTAACTACAGAGACCAGAACCACAATAACCAGTAACTACAGAGACCAGAACCACAATAACCAGTAACTACAGAGACCAGAACCACAATAACCAGGACCTACAGAGACCAGAACCACAATAACCAGTAACTACAGAGACCGGAAGCACAATAACCAGTAACTACAGAGACCGGAAGCACAATAACCAGTAACTACAAAGACCGGAACCACAATAACCAGTAACTACAGAGACCGGAACCACAATAACCAGTAACTACAGAGACCAGAACCACAATAACCAGTAACTACAGAGACCAGAACCACAATAACCAGTATAACTACAGAGAGCGGAACCACAATAACCAGTAACTACAGAGAGCGGAACCACAATAACCAGTAACTACAGAGACCGGAACCACAATAACCAGTAACTACAGAGACCGGAACCACAATAACCAGTAACTACAGAGACCGGAACCACAATAACCAGTAACTACAGAGACCAGAACCACAATAACCAGTATAACTACAGAGAGTGGAACCACAATAACCAGTAACTACAGAGAGCGGAACCACAATAACCAGTAACTACAGAGACCGGAACCACAATAACCAGTAACTACAGAGACCGGAACCACAATAACCAGTAACTACAGAGACCAGAACCACAATAACCAGTAACTACATAGACCGGAACCATAATAACCAGTAACTACAGAGAACGGAACCACAATAACCAGTAATTACAGAGACCAGAACCACAATAACCAGTAACTACAGAGACCAGAACCACAATAACCAGTAACTACAGAGATCAGAACCACAATAACCAGTAACTACAGAGACCGGAACCACAATAACCAGTAACTACAGAGATCGGAACCAAAATAACCAGTAACTACAGAGACCAGAACCACAATAACCAGTAACTACAGAGACCAGAACCACAATAACCAGTAACTACAGAGACCAGAACCACAATAACCAGTAACTACAGAGAGCGGAACCACAATAACCAGTAACTACAGAGAGCGGAACCACAATAACCAGTAACTACAGAGAGCGGAACCACAATAACCAGTAACTACAGAGACCGGAACCACAATAACCAGTAACTACAGAGACCGGAACCACAATAACCAGTAACTACAGAGACCTGAACCACAATAACCAGTAACTACAGAGACCAGAACCACAATAACCAGTAACTACAGAGACCGGAACCACAATAACCAGTAACTACAGAGACCAGAACCACAATAACCAGTAACTACAGAGACTAGAACCACAATAACCAGTAACTACAGAGACCAGAACCACAATAACCAGTAACTACAGAGACCGGAACCACAATAACCAGTAACTACAGAGACCTAAACCACAATAACCAGTAACTAAAGAGACCAGAACCACAATAACCAGTAACTACAGAGATCGGAACCACAATAACCAGTAACTACAGAGACCGGAACCACAATAACCAGTAACTACAGAGAACACTACAGAGACCAGAACCACAATAACCAGTAACTACAGAGAGCAGAACCACAATAACCAGTAACTACAAAGACCAGAACCACAATAACCAGTAACTACAGAGAGCGGAACCACAATAACCAGTAACTACAGAGACCAGAACCACAATAACCAGTAACTACAGAGACCGGAACCACAATAACCAGTAACTACAGAGACCGGAACCACAATAACCAGTAACTACAGAGACCGGAACCACAATAACCAGTAACTACAGAGACCAGAAGCACAATAACCAGTAACTACAGAGACCGGAACCACAATAACCAGTAACTACAGAGAGCGGAACCACAATAACCAGTAACTACAGAGCCCGGAACCACAATAACCAGTAACTACAGAGCCCGGAACCACAATAACCAGTAACTACAGAGACCAGAACCACAATAACCAGTAACTACAGAGACCAGAACCACAATAACCAGTAACTACAGAGACCAGAACCACAATAACCAGTAACTACAGAGACCGGAAGCACAATAACCAGTAACTACAGAGACCGGAAGCACAATAACCAGTAACTACAGAGACCAGAACCACAATAACCAGTAACTACAGAGACCGGAACCACAATAACCAGTAACTACAGAGACCAGAACCACAATAACCAGTATAACTACAGAGACCAGAACCACAATAACCAGTATAACTACAGAGAGCGGAACCACAATAACCAGTAACTACAGAGAGCGGAACCACAATAACCAGTAACTACAGAGACCGGAACCACAATAACCAGTAACTACAGAGACCGGAACCACAATAACCAGTAACTACAGAGACCGGAACCACAATAACCAGTAACTACAGAGACCAGAACCACAATAACCAGTATAACTACAGAGAGCGGAACCACAATAACCAGTAACTACAGAGAGCGGAACCACAATAACCAGTAACTACAGAGACCGGAACCACAATAACCAGTAACTACAGAGACCGGAACCACAATAACCAGTAACTATAGAGACCAGAAATACAATATCCAGTAACTACAGAGACCAGAACCACAATAACCAGTAACTACAGAGACCAGAACCACAATAACCAGTAACTACAGAGAGCAGAACCACAATAACCAGTAACTACAGAGATCGGAACCACAATAACCAGTAACTACAGAGACCGGAACCACAATAACCAGTAACTACAGAGACCGGAACCACAATAACCAGTAACTACAGAGACCGGAACCACAATAACCAGTAACTACAGAGACCAGAAGCACAATAACCAGTAACTACAGAGAGCGGAACCACAATAACCAGTAACTACAGAGAGCGGAACCACAATAACCAGTAACTACAGAGCCCGGAACCACAATAACCAGTAACTACAGAGCCCGGAACCACAATAACCAGTAACTACAGAGACCAGAACCACAATAACCAGTAACTACAGAGACCAGAACCACAATAACCAGTCACTACAGAGACCAGAACCACAATAACCAGTCACTACAGAGACCAGAACCACAATAACCAGTAACTACAGAGACCGGAAGCACAATAACCAGTAACTACAGAGAACGGAAGCACAATTACCAGTAACTACAGAGACCGGAACCACAATAACCAGTAACTACAGAGACCGGAACCACAATAACCAGTAACTACAGAGACCAGAACCACAATAACCAGTAACTACAGAGACCAGAACCACAATAACCAGTATAACTACAGAGAACGGAACCACAATAACCAGTAACTACAGAGAGCGGAACCACAATAACCAGTAACTACAGAGAACGGAACCACAATAACCAGTAACTACAGAGACCGGAACCACAATAACCAGTAACTACAGAGACCGGAACCACAATAACCAGTAACTACAGAGACCAGAACCACAATAACCAGTATAACTACAGAGAGCGGAACCACAATAACCAGTAACTACAGAGAGCGGAACCACAATAACCAGTAACTACAGAGACCGGAACCACAATAACCAGTAACTACAGAGACCGGAACCACAATAACCAGTAACTACAGAGACCAGAACCACAATAACCAGTAACTACATAGACCGGAACCACAATAACCAGTAACTACAGAGACCGGAACCACAATAACCAGTAACTACAGAGATCAGAACCAAAATAACCAGTAACTACAGAGACCAGAACCACAATAACCAGTAACTACAGAGACCAGAACCACAATAACCAGTAACTACAGAGACCAGAACCACAATAACCAGTAACTACAGAGACCGGAACCACAATAACCAGTAACTACAGAGAGCGGAACCACA
Source organism: Hyla sarda (assembly GCF_029499605.1). NCBI lineage: Eukaryota > Metazoa > Chordata > Amphibia > Anura > Hylidae > Hyla > Hyla sarda. Next base: position 604,365,336 of record NC_079189.1, read on the forward strand.
ATAACCAGTAACTACAGAGAGCGGAACCACAATAACCAGTAACTACAGAGACCAGAACCACAATAACCAGTAACTACAGAGACCAGAACCACAATAACCAGTAACTACAGAGACCTGAACCACAATAACCAGTAACTACAGAGACCAGAACCACAATAACCAGTAACTACAGAGACCGGAACCACAATAACTGTCACGATTCGGCTTACAGGTAGTGGATCCTCTGTGTCAGCGAGGGATTGGCGTGGACCGTGCTAGTGGACCGGTTCTAAGAGGCTACTGGTGTTCACCAGAGCCCGCCGCAAAGCGGGATGGTCTTGCTGCGGCAGTAGCAACCAGGTCGTATCCACTAGCAACGGCTCAACCTCGCTGACTGCTGAGAAGGCGTGGGACAGAAGGACTAGGCAGAGGCAAGGTCAGACGTAGCAGAAGGTCGGGGCAGGCGGCAAGGTTCGTAGTCAAGATGGATAGCAGAAGCACATGACAGCAGGGGACGGGGACGGGTAAGTGACCTGGGATGCGATTCGCGAGCGGGCGCGTCCCGCTGTGCGAATCGCATCCCCGGCGGCCATGACAGTGCAGCGCTCCCGGACAGCGGGACTGACCGGGGCGCTGCAGGGAGAGAGACGCCGTGAGCGCTCCGGGGAGGTGCGGGGACCCGGAGCGCTAGGCGTAACAGTACCCCCCCCCCTTAGGTCTCCCCTTTTCTTTGTCCGGTAACTGCCTCCCCTGGGATGAGGACACCGGGAAAGAATGGAGGGTTTCCTCAACGGCAGGCCGTACAGCAGGAGTGGGAATGGGGAGGGAGGGCAGAGGGCGAAGCCTGGCACGGGGCAGTGTGTCACCAGGACGGGGGCCATGAGGAGGCACTGAGGCTTGCCTGACGGGACTGGGAGGGGGGGAGAGGCACTTCCTATGGCAGGCAGAGTCCCAGTTCTTGATCTCCCCGGTGGTCCAATCAAGGGTGGGAGAATGAAGCCGGAGCCATGGCAGACCGAGGAGGACCTCAGAGGTACAGTTGGGAAGGACGAATAACTCAATCCTTTCGTGGTGGGGTCCAATACACATCAGGAGGGGTTCTGTGCGGTAACGCACGGTGCAATCCAATCTGACTCCGTTGACCGCGGAAATGTAGAGCGGCTTGACGAGACGGGTCACCGGGATGCGGAATTTATTCACAAAAGACTCCAAAATAAAATTCCCAGAGGCACCAGAGTCCAAGCAGGCCACGGCTGAGAGGGAGGAGTTGGCTGAAGGAGAAATCCGCACGGGCACCGTGAGACGTGGAGAAGCAGACTTAGAACCAAGAGACGCCACACCCACGTGAGCTGGGTGCGTGCGTGCGTTTCCCAGACGTGGAGGACGGATAGGGCAATCCACCAAGAAATGCTCGGTACTGGCACAGTACAGACAAAGATTTTCTTCCCTACGGCGATTCCTCTCTTCCTGGGTCAGACGAGACCGATCCACTTGCATGGCCTCCTCGGCGGGAGGCCCAGGCGTAGACTGCAAAGGATGCTGTGGGAGAGGTGCCCAGAGATCTAAGTCTTTTTCCTGGCGGAGCTCCTGATGTCTCTCAGAAAAACGCATGTCAATGCGGGTGGCCAAATGGATAAGTTCTTGCAGGTTGGCAGGAATCTCTCGTGCGGCCAGCACATCCTTGATGCGACTGGATAGGCCTTTTTTAAAGGTCGCGCAGAGAGCCTCGTTATTCCATGATAATTCGGAAGCAAGAGTACGAAATTGGATGGCATACTCGCCCACTGAAGAATTACCCTGGACCAGGTTCAGCAGGGCAGTCTCGGCAGAAGAAGCTCGGGCTGGCTCCTCGAAGACACTACGGACCTCAGCGAAGAAGGACTGGACTGTGGCTGTGGCAGGATCATTGCGGTCCCAGAGCGGTGTGGCCCAAGACAAGGCCTTTCCTGAAAGAAGGCTCACTACGAACGCCACCTTAGACCGTTCTGTAGGAAACAAGTCCGACAACATCTCCATATGCAGGGAACACTGAGACAAAAATCCACGGCAGAGTCTGGAGTCCCCATCAAATTTGTCCGGCAGGGACAAGCGGAGGCTAGGAGCGGCCACTCGCTGCGGAGGAGGTGCAGGAGCTGGCGGAGGAGATGGTTGCTGCTGTAGCAGAGGCAGAAGTTGCTGTAACGTGGCGGTCAACTGCGACAGCTGCTGTCCTTGTTGGGCAATTTGCTGCGATTGCTGAGCGACCACCGTGGTAAGGTCAGCGAGACTTGGCAGCGGCACCTCAGCGGGACCCATGACCGGATCTACTGTCACGATTCGGCTTACAGGTAGTGGATCCTCTGTGTCAGCGAGGGATTGACGTGGACCGTGCTAGTGGACCGGTTCTAAGAGGCTACTGGTGTTCACCAGAGCCTGCCGCAAAGCGGGATGGTCTTGCTGCGGCAGTAGCAACCAGGTCGTATCCACTAGCAACGGCTCAACCTCGCTGACTGCTGAGAAGGCGTGGGACAGAAGGACTAGGCAGAGGCAAGGTCAGACGTAGCAGAAGGTCGGGGCAGGCGGCAAGGTTCGTAGTCAAGATGGATAGCAGAAGTTCAGGTAACACAGGCTTTGGACACACTAAACGCTTTCACTGGCACAAGGCAACAAGATCCGGCAAGGGAGTGCAAGGGAGGAGATCAGATATAGCCAGGGAGCAGGTGGAAGCCAATTAAGCTAATTGGGCCAGGCACCAATCATTGGTGCACTGGCCCTTTAAGTCTCAGAGAGCTGGCGCGCGCGCGCCCTAGAGAGCGGAGCCGCGCGCACCAGCACATGACAGCAGGGGACCGGGACGGGTAAGTGATCTGGGATGCGATTCGCGAGCGGGCGCGTCCCGCTGTGCGAATCGCATCCCCGACGGCCATGACAGTGCAGCGCTCCCGGACAGCGGGACTGACCGGGGCGCTGCAAGTAGAGAGACGCCGTGAGCGCTCCGGGGAGGAGCGGGGACCCGGAGCGCTAGGCGTAACAATAACCAGTAACTACAGAGACTAGAACCACAATAACCAGTAACTACAGAGACCAGAACCACAATAACCAGTAACTACAGAGACCGGAACCACAATAACCAGTAACTACAGAGACCTGAACCACAATAACCAGTAACTAAAGAGACCAGAACCACAATAACCAGTAACTACAGAGATCGGAACCACAATAACCAGTAACTACAGAGATCGGAACCACAATAACCAGTAACTACAGAGACCCGAACCACAATAACCAGTAACTACAGAGAACACTACAGAGACCAGAACCACAATAACCAGTAACTACAGAGAGCAGAACCACAATAACCAGTAACTACAGAGACCAGAACCACAATAACCAGTAACTACAGAGAGCGGAACCACAATAACCAGTAACTACAGAGACCGGAACCACAATAACCAGTAACTACAGAGACCGGAACCACAATAACCAGTAACTACAGAGACCAGAACCACAATAACCAGTAACTACAGAGACCAGAACCACAATAACCAGTATAACTACAGAGAGCGGAACCACAATAACCAGTAACTACAGAGAGCGGAACCACAATAACCAGTAACTACAGAGACCGGAACCACAATAACCAGTAACTACAGAGACCGGAACCACAATAACCAGTAACTACAGAGAACGGAACCACAATAACCAGTAACTACATAGACCGGAACCATAATAACCAGTAACTAAAGAGACCGGAACCACAATAACCAGTAATTACAGAGACCAGAACCACAATAACCAGTAACTACAGAGACCGGAACCACAATAACCAGTAACTACAGAGACCGGAACCACAATAACCAGTAACTACAGAGATCAGAACCAAAATAACCAGTAACTACAGAGACCAGAACCACAATAACCAGTAACTACAGAGACCGGAACCACAATAACCAGTAACTACAGAGACCAGAACCACAATAACCAGTAACTACAGAGACTAGAACCACAATAACCAGTAACTACAGAGACCAGAACCACAATAACCAGTAACTACAGAGACCGGAACCACAATAACCAGTAACTACAGAGACCTGAACCACAATAACCAGTAACTAAAGAGACCAGAACCACAATAACCAGTAACTACAGAGATCGGAACCACAATAACCAGTAACTACAGAGACCGGAACCACAATAACCAGTAACTACAGAGAACACTACAGAGACCAGAACCACAATAACCAGTAACTACAGAGAGCGGAACCACAATAACCAGTAACTACAGAGACCAGAAGCACAATAACCAGTAACTACAGAGACCGGAACCACAATAACCAGTAACTACAGAGAGCGGAACCACAATAACCAGTAACTACAGAGCCCGGAACCACAATAACCAGTAACTACAGAGCCCGGAACCACAATAACCAGTAACTACAGAGACCAGAACCACAATAACCAGTAACTACAGAGACCAGAACCACAATAACCAGTAACTACAGAGACCAGAACCACAATAACCAGTAACTACAGAGACCGGAAGCACAATAACCAGTAACTACAGAGACCGGAAGCACAATAACCAGTAACTACAGAGACCAGAACCACAATAACCAGTAACTACAGAGACCGGAACCACAATAACCAGTAACTACAGAGACCGAAACCACAATAACCAGTAACTACAGAGACCAGAACCACAATAACCAGTAACTACAGAGACCAGAACCACAATAACCAGTATAACTACAGAGAACGGAACCACAATAACCAGTGACTACAGAGAGCGGAACCACAATAACCAGTAACTACAGAGAACGGAACCACAATAACCAGTAACTACAGAGACCGGAACCACAATAACCAGTAACTACAGAGACCGGAACCACAATAACCAGTAACTACAGAGACCAGAACCACAATAACCAGTATAACTACAGAGAGCGGAACCACAATAACCAGTAACTACAGAGAGCGGAACCACAATAACCAGTAACTACAGAGACCGGAACCACAATAACCAGTAACTACAGAGACCGGAACCACAATAACCAGTAACTACAGAGACCAGAACCACAATAACCAGTAACTACATAGACCGGAACCACAATAACCAGTAACTACAGAGACCGGAACCACAATAACCAGTAACTACAGAGATCAGAACCAAAATAAGCAGTAACTACAGAGACCAGAACCACAATAACCAGTAACTACAGAGACCAGAACCACAATAACCAGTAACTACAGAGACCAGAACCACAATAACCAGTAACTACAGAGACCGGAACCACAATAACCAGTAACTACAGAGAGCGGAACCACAATAACCAGTAACTACAGAGAGCGGAACCACAATAACCAGTAACTACAGAGAGCGGAACCACAATAACCAGTAACTACAGAGACCGGAACCACAATAACCAGTAACTACAGAGACCGGAACCACAATAACCAGTAACTACAGAGACCGGAACCACAATAACCAGTAACTACATAGACCGGAACCATAATAACCAGTAACTAAAGAGACCGGAACCACAATAACCAGTAATTACAGAGACCAGAACCACAATAACCAGTAACTACAGAGACCGGAACCACAATAACCAGTAACTACAGAGACCGGAACCACAATAACCAGTAACTACAGAGATCAGAACCAAAATAACCAGTAACTACAGAGACCAGAACCACAATAACCAGTAACTACAGAGACCGGAACCACAATAACCAGTAACTACAGAGACCAGAACCACAATAACCAGTAACTACAGAGACTAGAACCACAATAACCAGTAACTACAGAGACCAGAACCACAATAACCAGTAACTACAGAGACCGGAACCACAATAACCAGTAACTACAGAGACCTGAACCACAATAACCAGTAACTAAAGAGACCAGAACCACAATAACCAGTAACTACAGAGATCGGAACCACAATAACCAGTAACTACAGAGACCGGAACCACAATAACCAGTAACTACAGAGAACACTACAGAGACCAGAACCACAATAACCAGTAACTACAGAGAGCGGAACCACAATAACCAGTAACTACAGAGACCAGAAGCACAATAACCAGTAACTACAGAGACCGGAACCACAATAACCAGTAACTACAGAGAGCGGAACCACAATAACCAGTAACTACAGAGCCCGGAACCACAATAACCAGTAACTACAGAGCCCGGAACCACAATAACCAGTAACTACAGAGACCAGAACCACAATAACCAGTAACTACAGAGACCAGAACCACAATAACCAGTAACTACAGAGACCAGAACCACAATAACCAGTAACTACAGAGACCGGAAGCACAATAACCAGTAACTACAGAGACCGGAAGCACAATAACCAGTAACTACAGAGACCAGAACCACAATAACCAGTAACTACAGAGACCGGAACCACAATAACCAGTAACTACAGAGACCGAAACCACAATAACCAGTAACTACAGAGACCAGAACCACAATAACCAGTAACTACAGAGACCAGAACCACAATAACCAGTATAACTACAGAGAACGGAACCACAATAACCAGTGACTACAGAGAGCGGAACCACAATAACCAGTAACTACAGAGAACGGAACCACAATAACCAGTAACTACAGAGACCGGAACCACAATAACCAGTAACTACAGAGACCGGAACCACAATAACCAGTAACTACAGAGACCAGAACCACAATAACCAGTATAACTACAGAGAGCGGAACCACAATAACCAGTAACTACAGAGAGCGGAACCACAATAACCAGTAACTACAGAGACCGGAACCACAATAACCAGTAACTACAGAGACCGGAACCACAATAACCAGTAACTACAGAGACCAGAACCACAATAACCAGTAACTACATAGACCGGAACCACAATAACCAGTAACTACAGAGACCGGAACCACAATAACCAGTAACTACAGAGATCAGAACCAAAATAAGCAGTAACTACAGAGACCAGAACCACAATAACCAGTAACTACAGAGACCAGAACCACAATAACCAGTAACTACAGAGACCAGAACCACAATAACCAGTAACTACAGAGACCGGAACCACAATAACCAGTAACTACAGAGAGCGGAACCACAATAACCAGTAACTACAGAGAGCGGAACCACAATAACCAGTAACTACAGAGAGCGGAACCACAATAACCAGTAACTACAGAGACCAGAACCACAATAACCAGTAACTACAGAGACCTGAACCACAATAACCAGTAACTACAGAGACCAGAACCACAATAACCAGTAACTACAGAGACCGGAACCACAATAACTGTCACGATTCGGCTTACAGGTAGTGGATCCTCTGTGTCAGCGAGGGATTGGCGTGGACCGTGCTAGTGGACCGGTTCTAAGAGGCTACTGGTGTTCACCAGAGCCCGCCGCAAAGCGGGATGGTCTTGCTGCGGCAGTAGCAACCAGGTCGTATCCACTAGCAACGGCTCAACCTCGCTGACTGCTGAGAAGGCGTGGGACAGAAGGACTAGGCAGAGGCAAGGTCAGACGTAGCAGAAGGTCGGGGCAGGCGGCAAGGTTCGTAGTCAAGATGGATAGCAGAAGCACATGACAGCAGGGGACCGGGACGGGTAAGTGACCTGGGATGCGATTCGCGAGCGGGCGCGTCCCGCTGTGCGAATCGCATCCCCGGCGGCCATGACAGTGCAGCGCTCCCGGACAGCGGGACTGACCGGGGCGCTGCAGGGAGAGAGACGCCGTGAGCGCTCCGGGGAGGTGCGGGGACCCGGAGCGCTAGGCGTAACAGTACCCCCCCCCCCTTAGGTCTCCCCTTTTCTTTGTCCGGTAACTGCCTCCCCTGGGATGAGGACACCGGGAAAGAATGGAGGGTTTCCTCAACGGCAGGCCGTACAGCAGGAGTGGGAATGGGGAGGGAGGGCAGAGGGCGAAGCCTGGCACGGGGCAGTGTGTCACCAGGACGGGGGCCATGAGGAGGCACTGAGGCTTGCCTGACGGGACTGGGAGGGGGGGAGAGGCACTTCCTATGGCAGGCAGAGTCCCAGTTCTTGATCTCCCCGGTGGTCCAATCAAGGGTGGGAGAATGAAGCCGGAGCCATGGCAGACCGAGGAGGACCTCAGAGGTACAGTTGGGAAGGACGAATAACTCAATCCTTTCGTGGTGGGGTCCAATACACATCAGGAGGGGTTCTGTGCGGTAACGCACGGTGCAATCCAATCTGACTCCGTTGACCGCGGAAATGTAGAGCGGCTTGACGAGACGGGTCACCGGGATGCGGAATTTATTCACAAAAGACTCCAAAATAAAATTCCCAGAGGCACCAGAGTCCAAGCAGGCCACGGCTGAGAGGGAGGAGTTGGCTGAAGGAGAAATCCGCACGGGCACCGTGAGACGTGGAGAAGCAGACTTAGAACCAAGAGACGCCACACCCACGTGAGCTGGGTGCGTGCGTGCGTTTCCCAGACGTGGAGGACGGATAGGGCAATCCACCAAGAAATGCTCGGTACTGGCACAGTACAGACAAAGATTTTCTTCCCTACGGCGATTCCTCTCTTCCTGGGTCAGACGAGACCGATCCACTTGCATGGCCTCCTCGGCGGGAGGCCCAGGCGTAGACTGCAAAGGATGCTGTGGGAGAGGTGCCCAGAGATCTAAGTCTTTTTCCTGGCGGAGCTCCTGATGTCTCTCAGAAAAACGCATGTCAATGCGGGTGGCCAAATGGATAAGTTCTTGCAGGTTGGCAGGAATCTCTCGTGCGGCCAGCACATCCTTGATGCGACTGGATAGGCCTTTTTTAAAGGTCGCGCAGAGAGCCTCGTTATTCCATGATAATTCGGAAGCAAGAGTACGAAATTGGATGGCATACTCGCCCACTGAAGAATTACCCTGGACCAGGTTCAGCAGGGCAGTCTCGGCAGAAGAAGCTCGGGCTGGCTCCTCGAAGACACTACGGACCTCAGCGAAGAAGGCCTGGACTGTGGCTGTGGCAGGATCATTGCGGTCCCAGAGCGGTGTGGCCCAAGACAAGGCCTTTCCTGAAAGAAGGCTCACTACGAACGCCACCTTAGACCGTTCTGTAGGAAACAAGTCCGACAACATCTCCATATGCAGGGAACACTGAGACAAAAATCCACGGCAGAGTCTGGAGTCCCCATCAAATTTGTCCGGCAGGGACAAGCGGAGGCTAGGAGCGGCCACTCGCTGCGGAGGAGGTGCAGGAGCTGGCGGAGGAGATGGTTGCTGCTGTAGCAGAGGCAGAAGTTGCTGTAACGTGGCGGTCAACTGCGACAGCTGCTGTCCTTGTTGGGCAATTTGCTGCGATTGCTGAGCGACCACCGTGGTAAGGTCAGCGAGACTTGGCAGCGGCACCTCAGCGGGATCCATGGCCGGATCTACTGTCACGATTCGGCTTACAGGTAGTGGATCCTCTGTGTCAGCGAGGGATTGACGTGGACCGTGCTAGTGGACCGGTTCTAAGAGGCTACTGGTGTTCACCAGAGCCTGCCGCAAAGCGGGATGGTCTTGCTGCGGCAGTAGCAACCAGGTCGTATCCATTAGCAACGGCTCAACCTCGCTGACTGCTGAGAAGGCGTGGGACAGAAGGACTAGGCAGAGGCAAGGTCAGACGTAGCAGAAGGTCGGGGCAGGCGGCAAGGTTCGTAGTCAAGATGGATAGCAGAAGTTCAGGTAACACAGGCTTTGGACACACTAAACGCTTTCACTGGCACAAGGCAACAAGATCCGGCAAGGGAGTGCAGGGGAAGTGATGTGATATAGCCAGGGAGCAGGTGGAAGCCAATTAAGCTAATTGGGCCAGGCACCAATCATTGGTGCACTGGCCCTTTAAGTCTCAGAGAGCTGGCGCGCGCGCGCCCTAGAGAGCGGAGCCGCGCGCGCCAGCACATGACAGCAGGGGACCGGGACGGGTAAGTGACCTGGGATGCGATTCGCGAGTGGGCGCGTCCCGCTGTGCGAATCGCATCCCCGACGGCCATGACAGTGCAGCGCTCCCGGACAGCGGGACTGACCGGGGCGCTGCAGGGAGAGAGACACCGTGAGCGCTCCGGGGAGGAGCGGGGACCCGGAGCGCTAGGCGTAACAATAACCAGTAACTACAGAGACTAGAACCACAATAACCAGTAACTACAGAGACCAGAACCACAATAACCAGTAACTACAGAGACCGGAACCACAATAACCAGTAACTACAGAGACCTGAACCACAATAACCAGTAACTAAAGAGACCAGAACCACAATAACCAGTAACTACAGAGATCGGAACCACAATAACCAGTAACTACAGAGATCGGAACCACAATAACCAGTAACTACAGAGACCGGAACCACAATAACCAGTAACTACAGAGAACACTACAGAGAGCAGAACCACAATAACCAGTAACTACAGAGAGCAGAACCACAATAACCAGTAACTACAGAGACCAGAACCACAATAACCAGTAACTACAGAGACCTGAACCACAATAACCAGTAACTACAGAGACCAGAACCACAATAACCAGTAACTACAGAGACCGGAACCACAATAACTGTCACGATTCGGCTTACAGGTAGTGGATCCTCTGTGTCAGCGAGGGATTGGCGTGGACCGTGCTAGTGGACCGGTTCTAAGAGGCTACTGGTGTTCACCAGAGCCCGCCGCAAAGCGGGATGGTCTTGCTGCGGCAGTAGCAACCAGGTCGTATCCACTAGCAACGGCTCAACCTCGCTGACTGCTGAGAAGGCGTGGGACAGAAGGACTAGGCAGAGGCAAGGTCAGACGTAGCAGAAGGTCGGGGCAGGCGGCAAGGTTCGTAGTCAAGATGGATAGCAGAAGCACATGACAGCAGGGGACGGGGACGGGTAAGTGACCTGGGATGCGATTCGCGAGCGGGCGCGTCCCGCTGTGCGAATCGCATCCCCGGCGGCCATGACAGTGCAGCGCTCCCGGACAGCGGGACTGACCGGGGCGCTGCAGGGAGAGAGACGCCGTGAGCGCTCCGGGGAGGTGCGGGGACCCGGAGCGCTAGGCGTAACAGTACCCCCCCCCCTTAGGTCTCCCCTTTTCTTTGTCCGGTAACTGCCTCCCCTGGGATGAGGACACCGGGAAAGAATGGAGGGTTTCCTCAACGGCAGGCCGTACAGCAGGAGTGGGAATGGGGAGGGAGGGCAGAGGGCGAAGCCTGGCACGGGGCAGTGTGTCACCAGGACGGGGGCCATGAGGAGGCACTGAGGCTTGCCTGACGGGACTGGGAGGGGGGGAGAGGCACTTCCTATGGCAGGCAGAGTCCCAGTTCTTGATCTCCCCGGTGGTCCAATCAAGGGTGGGAGAATGAAGCCGGAGCCATGGCAGACCGAGGAGGACCTCAGAGGTACAGTTGGGAAGGACGAATAACTCAATCCTTTCGTGGTGGGGTCCAATACACATCAGGAGGGGTTCTGTGCGGTAACGCACGGTGCAATCCAATCTGACTCCGTTGACCGCGGAAATGTAGAGCGGCTTGACGAGACGGGTCACCGGGATGCGGAATTTATTCACAAAAGACTCCAAAATAAAATTCCCAGAGGCACCAGAGTCCAAGCAGGCCACGGCTGAGAGGGAGGAGTTGGCTGAAGGAGAAATCCGCACGGGCACCGTGAGACGTGGAGAAGCAGACTTAGAACCAAGAGACGCCACACCCACGTGAGCTGGGTGCGTGCGTGCGTTTCCCAGACGTGGAGGACGGATAGGGCAATCCACCAAGAAATGCTCGGTACTGGCACAGTACAGACAAAGATTTTCTTCCCTACGGCGATTCCTCTCTTCCTGGGTCAGACGAGACCGATCCACTTGCATGGCCTCCTCGGCGGGAGGCCCAGGCGTAGACTGCAAAGGATGCTGTGGGAGAGGTGCCCAGAGATCTAAGTCTTTTTCCTGGCGGAGCTCCTGATGTCTCTCAGAAAAACGCATGTCAATGCGGGTGGCCAAATGGATAAGTTCTTGCAGGTTGGCAGGAATCTCTCGTGCGGCCAGCACAACCTTGATGCGACTGGATAGGCCTTTTTTAAAGGTCGCGCAGAGAGCCTCGTTATTCCATGATAATTTGGAAGCAAGAGTACGAAATTGGATGGCATACTCGCCCACTGAAGAATTACCCTGGACCAGGTTCAGCAGGGCAGTCTCGGCAGAAGAAGCTCGGGCTGGCTCCTCGAAGACACTACGGACCTCAGCGAAGAAGGACTGGACTGTGGCTGTGGCAGGATCATTGCGGTCCCAGAGCGGTGTGGCCCAAGACAAGGCCTTTCCTGAAAGAAGGCTCACTACGAACGCCACCTTAGACCGTTCTGTAGGAAACAAGTCCGACAACATCTCCATATGCAGGGAACACTGAGACAAAAATCCACGGCAGAGTCTGGAGTCCCCATCAAATTTGTCCGGCAGGGACAAGCGGAGGCTAGGAGCGGCCACTCGCTGCGGAGGAGGTGCAGGAGCTGGCGGAGGAGATGGTTGCTGCTGTAGCAGAGGCAGAAGTTGCTGTAACGTGGCGGTCAACTGCGACAGCTGCTGTCCTTGTTGGGCAATTTGCTGCGATTGCTGAGCGACCACCGTGGTAAGGTCAGCGAGACTTGGCAGCGGCACCTCAGCGGGACCCATGACCGGATCTACTGTCACGATTCGGCTTACAGGTAGTGGATCCTCTGTGTCAGCGAGGGATTGACGTGGACCGTGCTAGTGGACCGGTTCTAAGAGGCTACTGGTGTTCACCAGAGCCTGCCGCAAAGCGGGATGGTCTTGCTGCGGCAGTAGCAACCAGGTCGTATCCACTAGCAACGGCTCAACCTCGCTGACTGCTGAGAAGGCGTGGGACAGAAGGACTAGGCAGAGGCAAGGTCAGACGTAGCAGAAGGTCGGGGCAGGCGGCAAGGTTCGTAGTCAAGATGGATAGCAGAAGTTCAGGTAACACAGGCTTTGGACACACTAAACGCTTTCACTGGCACAAGGCAACAAGATCCGGCAAGGGAGTGCAGGGGAAGTGATGTGATATAGCCAGGGAGCAGGTGGAAGCCAATTAAGCTAATTGGGCCAGGCACCAATCATTGGTGCACTGGCCCTTTAAGTCTCAGAGAGCTGGCGCGAGCGCGCCCTAGAGAGCGGAGCCGCGCGCACCAGCACATGACAGCAGGGGACCGGGACGGGTAAGTGATCTGGGATGCGATTCGCGAGCGGGCGCGTCCCGCTGTGCGAATCGCATCCCCGACGGCCATGACAGTGCAGCGCTCCCGGACAGCGGGACTGACCGGGGCGCTGCAAGGAGAGAGACGCCGTGAGCGCTCCGGGGAGGAGCGGGGACCCGGAGCGCTAGGCGTAACAATAACCAGTAACTACAGAGACTAGAACCACAATAACCAGTAACTACAGAGACCAGAACCACAATAACCAGTAACTACAGAGACCGGAACCACAATAACCAGTAACTACAGAGACCTGAACCACAATAACCAGTAACTAAAGAGACCAGAACCACAATAACCAGTAACTACAGAGATCGGAACCACAATAACCAGTAACTACAGAGATCGGAACCACAATAACCAGTAACTACAGAGACCCGAACCACAATAACCAGTAACTACAGAGAACACTACAGAGACCAGAACCACAATAACCAGTAACTACAGAGAGCAGAACCACAATAACCAGTAACTACAGAGACCAGAACCACAATAACCAGTAACTACAGAGAGCGGAACCACAATAACCAGTAACTACAGAGACCGGAACCACAATAACCAGTAACTACAGAGACCGGAACCACAATAACCAGTAACTACAGAGACCAGAACCACAATAACCAGTAACTACAGAGACCAGAACCACAATAACCAGTATAACTACAGAGAGCGGAACCACAATAACCAGTAACTACAGAGAGCGGAACCACAATAACCAGTAACTACAGAGACCGGAACCACAATAACCAGTAACTACAGAGACCGGAACCACAATAACCAGTAACTACAGAGACCGGAACCACAATAACCAGTAACTACATAGACCGGAACCATAATAACCAGTAACTACAGAGACCGGAACCACAATAACCAGTAATTACAGAGACCAGAACCACAATAACCAGTAACTACAGAGACCGGAACCACAATAACCAGTAACTACAGAGACCGGAACCACAATAACCAGTAACTACAGAGATCAGAACCAAAATAACCAGTAACTACAGAGACCAGAACCACAATAACCAGTAACTACAGAGACCGGAACCACAATAACCAGTAACTACAGAGACCAGAACCACAATAACCAGTAACTACAGAGACTAGAACCACAATAACCAGTAACTACAGAGACCAGAACCACAATAACCAGTAACTACAGAGACCGGAACCACAATAACCAGTAACTACAGAGACCTGAACCACAATAACCAGTAACTAAAGAGACCAGAACCACAATAACCAGTAACTACAGAGATCGGAACCACAATAACCAGTAACTACAGAGACCGGAACCACAATAACCAGTAACTACAGAGAACACTACAGAGACCAGAACCACAATAACCAGTAACTACAGAGAGCGGAACCACAATAACCAGTAACTACAGAGACCAGAAGCACAATAACCAGTAACTACAGAGACCGGAACCACAATAACCAGTAACTACAGAGAGCGGAACCACAATAACCAGTAACTACAGAGCCCGGAACCACAATAACCAGTAACTACAGAGCCCGGAACCACAATAACCAGTAACTACAGAGACCAGAACCACAATAACCAGTAACTACAGAGACCAGAACCACAATAACCAGTAACTACAGAGACCAGAACCACAATAACCAGTAACTACAGAGACCGGAAGCACAATAACCAGTAACTACAGAGACCGGAAGCACAATAACCAGTAACTACAGAGACCAGAACCACAATAACCAGTAACTACAGAGACCGGAACCACAATAACCAGTAACTACAGAGACCGAAACCACAATAACCAGTAACTACAGAGACCAGAACCACAATAACCAGTAACTACAGAGACCAGAACCACAATAACCAGTATAACTACAGAGAACGGAACCACAATAACCAGTGACTACAGAGAGCGGAACCACAATAACCAGTAACTACAGAGAACGGAACCACAATAACCAGTAACTACAGAGACCGGAACCACAATAACCAGTAACTACAGAGACCGGAACCACAATAACCAGTAACTACAGAGACCAGAACCACAATAACCAGTATAACTACAGAGAGCGGAACCACAATAACCAGTAACTACAGAGAGCGGAACCACAATAACCAGTAACTACAGAGACCGGAACCACAATAACCAGTAACTACAGAGACCGGAACCACAATAACCAGTAACTACAGAGACCAGAACCACAATAACCAGTAACTACATAGACCGGAACCACAATAACCAGTAACTACAGAGACCGGAACCACAATAACCAGTAACTACAGAGATCAGAACCAAAATAACCAGTAACTACAGAGACCAGAACCACAATAACCAGTAACTACAGAGACCAGAACCACAATAACCAGTAACTACAGAGACCAGAACCACAATAACCAGTAACTACAGAGACCGGAACCACAATAACCAGTAACTACAGAGAGCGGAACCACAATAACCAGTAACTACAGAGAGCGGAACCACAATAACCAGTAACTACAGAGAGCGGAACCACAATAACCAGTAACTACAGAGACCAGAACCACAATAACCAGTAACTACAGAGACCTGAACCACAATAACCAGTAACTACAGAGACCAGAACCACAATAACCAGTAACTACAGAGACCGGAACCACAATAACTGTCACGATTCGGCTTACAGGTAGTGGATCCTCTGTGTCAGCGAGGGATTGGCGTGGACCGTGCTAGTGGACCGGTTCTAAGAGGCTACTGGTGTTCACCAGAGCCCGCCGCAAAGCGGGATGGTCTTGCTGCGGCAGTAGCAACCAGGTCGTATCCACTAGCAACGGCTCAACCTCGCTGACTGCTGAGAAGGCGTGGGACAGAAGGACTAGGCAGAGGCAAGGTCAGACGTAGCAGAAGGTCGGGGCAGGCGGCAAGGTTCGTAGTCAAGATGGATAGCAGAAGCACATGACAGCAGGGGACCGGGACGGGTAAGTGACCTGGGATGCGATTCGCGAGCGGGCGCGTCCCGCTGTGCGAATCGCATCCCCGGCGGCCATGACAGTGCAGCGCTCCCGGACAGCGGGACTGACCGGGGCGCTGCAGGGAGAGAGACGCCGTGAGCGCTCCGGGGAGGTGCGGGGACCCGGAGCGCTAGGCGTAACAGTACCCCCCCCCCCTTAGGTCTCCCCTTTTCTTTGTCCGGTAACTGCCTCCCCTGGGATGAGGACACCGGGAAAGAATGGAGGGTTTCCTCAACGGCAGGCCGTACAGCAGGAGTGGGAATGGGGAGGGAGGGCAGAGGGCGAAGCCTGGCACGGGGCAGTGTGTCACCAGGACGGGGGCCATGAGGAGGCACTGAGGCTTGCCTGACGGGACTGGGAGGGGGGGAGAGGCACTTCCTATGGCAGGCAGAGTCCCAGTTCTTGATCTCCCCGGTGGTCCAATCAAGGGTGGGAGAATGAAGCCGGAGCCATGGCAGACCGAGGAGGACCTCAGAGGTACAGTTGGGAAGGACGAATAACTCAATCCTTTCGTGGTGGGGTCCAATACACATCAGGAGGGGTTCTGTGCGGTAACGCACGGTGCAATCCAATCTGACTCCGTTGACCGCGGAAATGTAGAGCGGCTTGACGAGACGGGTCACCGGGATGCGGAATTTATTCACAAAAGACTCCAAAATAAAATTCCCAGAGGCACCAGAGTCCAAGCAGGCCACGGCTGAGAGGGAGGAGTTGGCTGAAGGAGAAATCCGCACGGGCACCGTGAGACGTGGAGAAGCAGACTTAGAACCAAGAGACGCCACACCCACGTGAGCTGGGTGCGTGCGTGCGTTTCCCAGACGTGGAGGACGGATAGGGCAATCCACCAAGAAATGCTCGGTACTGGCACAGTACAGACAAAGATTTTCTTCCCTACGGCGATTCCTCTCTTCCTGGGTCAGACGAGACCGATCCACTTGCATGGCCTCCTCGGCGGGAGGCCCAGGCGTAGACTGCAAAGGATGCTGTGGGAGAGGTGCCCAGAGATCTAAGTCTTTTTCCTGGCGGAGCTCCTGATGTCTCTCAGAAAAACGCATGTCAATGCGGGTGGCCAAATGGATAAGTTCTTGCAGGTTGGCAGGAATCTCTCGTGCGGCCAGCACATCCTTGATGCGACTGGATAGGCCTTTTTTAAAGGTCGCGCAGAGAGCCTCGTTATTCCATGATAATTCGGAAGCAAGAGTACGAAATTGGATGGCATACTCGCCCACTGAAGAATTACCCTGGACCAGGTTCAGCAGGGCAGTCTCGGCAGAAGAAGCTCGGGCTGGCTCCTCGAAGACACTACGGACCTCAGCGAAGAAGGACTGGACTGTGGCTGTGGCAGGATCATTGCGGTCCCAGAGCGGTGTGGCCCAAGACAAGGCCTTTCCTGAAAGAAGGCTCACTACGAACGCCACCTTAGACCGTTCTGTAGGAAACAAGTCCGACAACATCTCCATATGCAGGGAACACTGAGACAAAAATCCACGGCAGAGTCTGGAGTCCCCATCAAATTTGTCCGGCAGGGACAAGCGGAGGCTAGGAGCGGCCACTCGCTGCGGAGGAGGTGCAGGAGCTGGCGGAGGAGATGGTTGCTGCTATAGCAGAGGCAGAAGTTGCTGTAACGTGGCGGTCAACTGCGACAGCTGCTGTCCTTGTTGGGCAATTTGCTGCGATTGCTGAGCGACCACCGTGGTAAGGTCAGCGAGACTTGGCAGCGGCACCTCAGCGGGATCCATGGCCGGATCTACTGTCACGATTCGGCTTACAGGTAGTGGATCCTCTGTGTCAGCGAGGGATTGACGTGGACCGTGCTAGTGGACCGGTTCTAAGAGGCTACTGGTGTTCACCAGAGCCTGCCGCAAAGCGGGATGGTCTTGCTGCGGCAGTAGCAACCAGGTCGTATCCACTAGCAACGGCTCAACCTCGCTGACTGCTGAGAAGGCGTGGGACAGAAGGACTAGGCAGAGGCAAGGTCAGACGTAGCAGAAGGTCGGGGCAGGCGGCAAGGTTCGTAGTCAAGATGGATAGCAGAAGTTCAGGTAACACAGGCTTTGGACACACTAAACGCTTTCACTGGCACAAGGCAACAAGATCCGGCAAGGGAGTGCAGGGGAAGTGATGTGATATAGCCAGGGAGCAGGTGGAAGCCAATTAAGCTAATTGGGCCAGGCACCAATCATTGGTGCACTGGCCCTTTAAGTCTCAGAGAGCTGGCGCGCGCGCGCCCTAGAGAGCGGAGCCGCGCGCGCCAGCACATGACAGCAGGGGACCGGGACGGGTAAGTGACCTGGGATGCGATTCGCGAGC